>NC_135501.1:90504648-90804648 GCF_052857255.1 Amblyomma americanum
CTGGAGACGCAGACTCCATCTAGTGAGTCGGCCAGTGGGGTCCTCCAAATTGGCAAGCCAGCAGAGCGCGTGGTGGTCGCTGACCACGTTGAACGGTCGTCCGTAAATGTAAGGCCGGAATTTTGATGTAGCCCAGATGATGGCAAGGCACTCCTTCTCAGTTGTCGAACAGTTAGCCTCGGCATTGGAAAGCGAAAGGCTAGCGTATGCGATAACTGTCTCCAGCCTGTCACTTTTTTGAACGAGGAAGGCGCCTAGTTCCATGCTGCTTGCGTCGGTATGAACTTCAGTATCGGCGTTTTCATGAAAATGCGCAAGGATCGGTGGGGACTGTAAACAACGCTGAAGTTCCTTTACGGCTTCTGATTGCGGCGTTTCCAGATTAAACGATACGTCTGCCTTCGTCAGTTTGGTCAGGGGCTCGGCGATGCGCGAAAAGATTTTCACAAATCGTCGGTAATATTCGCACAATCCGAGAAATCTGCGCACTGCTTTCTTATCGGCCGGCGGTGGAAACAGTTTAATAGCAGCTGTTTTCTGCGGGTCTGGGCGTACTCCTTCCTTGCTAACGATGTGGCCTTGAAACAGCAGCTCTTCGTAGGCAAAGTGGCATTTCTATGCTTTCAAGGTTAGGCCAGACGACTTGATTGCGTCTAGTACTGTTCGAAGTCTTTTGAGGTGCTCTTCGAACTTCGAGGCGAAGACAACGACGTCAGCTAAATATACCAGACAAATTTTCCACTTGAACCCTGCCAGCGCTGTATCCATTACTCGCTGAAACGTCGCTGGTGCGGAACAGAGACCAAATGGCATCACCTTGAACTCAAACAGCCTATCCGGAGTGAAGAATGCTGTCTTCTAGCGATCTCTTTCGTCGACCTCAATTTGCCAGTAGCCGCTCTTGAGGTCGATCAATGAGAAATATTTGGCGTTGCAGAGGCGGTTCTGTGTGTTGTCGATGCGGGGGAAGGGGTAGACTTCCTTCTTTCTTATGTTGTTCAAGCGGCGGTAATCCACGCAGAATCGAAGTGCGTCGTCTTTCTTTCTCACAAGAACAACCGGTGCCGCCCATGGGGTGTTTATATGATGGTTGACATCGTCGCGAAGCATTTCGTCGACTTGGTCCCGGATGGCTTGTGTTCTCGCGGTGACACACGGTAGGGGCTTTGACGGAGAGGTCGGACGTTTTGGTCCGTTATAATGCGATGTTTGGCAATTGGCGTCTGTCGCACCTTCGGCGATGTCGAAAAACACTCACTGTAGCTTTGAAGCAGATTGCGTATCTAGTCTTGTCTGTTCCGGTGCAGGGCTGGGTTGATGTCGAAAGTGGCCGAGTTCTCTTGGTCAGGCGAATCTTTTGCGGAGGGGTCGGAGAGGGCGAAGGAGACTCGTACGTCAGATATTTCGTCGAAAAAAGCAATCGTCTTTCCTCTGTTAATGTGCCGAAATTCTTTGCTGAAGTTCGTCAGCAGTACTTCGGCATGGCCATTCCGGAAATGTGCGCTGCCTCTTGCGATGCTGATTCCTGGTTCTAGAAGCAACAGCATGTTTCCCTCGGTGATGGCTTCAGCGTTAATGGCGTTCGTGGCGCCCACGGTCACGATAACGCTTGATCGGTGTGGGACGCTCACTTCTTCCTCCAGTACACTCAGGGCGACGTGATTTTCCCCAGTTTTCATCGAAGCGATGGCTTTGTCCGTCGAAAGCGTGATCTGCTTGGATCGGAGGTCGATGATCGCCTGTTGCTCATTAAGGAAATCCATACCCAAGACCACTTCGCGGGAGCATTAAGGTTGTACAACAAAGGTCACAGGATTGGTATGTCCTATCACAGTCACTCGCGCTGTGCATCGTCCTGATGGCGTAATGAGGTGGCCCCCAGCGGTGCGAATTTTGGGCTGTCCCAAGCCGTTGTGACTTTTCTCAGCTGCGCAGCGAATGTTCCATTCATCACTGAGTAATCGGCTCCTCTGTCGACTAGAGCGGTAACTTTCCGGCCGTCGATAGTCAGTTCTAAGTCGGAGGCACTGGCTCTTGCATTGCATGTCGCTGTCGGCGTCGGGTCACGGCTTCGTCGCGTATGCGAGTCGCGGGTGGGGCGTGTAGTCGAAGCTCTTCTGGGTGGCGGCGTCGTTTTCAAGGCAGCCTGCCTCGTGGTCGTCGTTCTCATTGTGTGCGGCGTCTGTGCAGCGAGGGCCGGTTCTTCATGCTGAGTCGCGGGTGCAGCGTCTTCATGGGACGTGGTCGGTGGATGATCTTCGGCGTTTCGCTCTGTAGAAACCTCACCTCCGGAGGTTGCTGCCTTTAGTTTCCCCTACGGGGGCTGGGTGACCTACCTAGTACCGCGGCTGCGTAGCTGCGGCGTGGCGACGCAAAGCGCGAGGTTGAGGGCGATGGTGATCACGAAAAGCGGTTCGGCGTGCTCTCTTCTCGACGCAGGTTCTCGTCGATTTCCTGCGGACGTTGTCCGAAGCGTGGTCGTGGGGCGTTAACGGCAAATCCTGGAAGACCGATACGTCGGTACGGGCAGTGGCGAAGAATATGGCCGGCCTCACCGCAATGGAAGCACAACGGCCGGGTTGTCGGAAGTGCTCCAGGCGTCGCAATTCCTGGTGCTTGAGCGTCGGTCTTAGGCTGGGCGGGCGGGGGCTGGGAGGCGGTGTTGTGGAACAAGTGGTTCATCTCGTGGAGGACGTGGGGGTTGTCGTTGGGGCTGACCAGTCCTTACTGCTGCGGCGTAGGTTATAGCCTGGGGTTCTGTTGCCGTCCGGGTGCCAAGTGCCTGTTGCACATCTTCCCGTACCATGCCGATCACAGTCGCTGCTTGTGGCTGTGGGGAGGATGGCAGTAATCGGCGTAGCTCCTATCGAACGATCTCGCGGATAGCTTCCCGCAAGCTGTCGCTGGTGGTGGCCGGCGTGTCCGAGCGGATTGCACAGGCAGAGGAAGGGCGGTTGTACTGCCGAGCTCGGACGTCGAGGGTCTTCTCAATCGTGCAGGCTTCTTGCATGAATTCTTACACGCAGCCTACACAGCCTACACGCATCGCCGGAGATACTGCTAACATTCTTGACCTCATACTATCTAGCTAACCCGACAGCCTCAACGCTATCACTTACCTCCGTGAAATCAGCGATCATAAAGTTATTCATGCATGCTTTAACTTCTCTGCAATGACAAAAGAAACTTCCCAAAAAACAATTTCTCTTTACAACAAAGGAAACTATGAGGCCTTCAACGCGGAATTGGAGGCCTTTTCTCCATCTAATCAGGAATCATTTGACGAACAAGACATCCACACAAACTGGTCAGTGTTTAAACACAAAATGAATGAATTGACTAACAAATATATCCCCAAATTCAGCTTCCGCGCTAGCCATCACAAACCATGGTTCACCAAGACTCTTGGAAGATTAGAAAATAAAAAGAAACGCCTCTTCAGAAGTGCCAAACTGAGCAGAGCAGAATGCGCATGGGAAAAATATTACGGTGCTGAAAAGGCGCATTTGGTCGCACTAAAAAACGCTAAACGTTCCTTTTATCATATCGACTTGCCAAATATACTTAAAAATAACCCGACTAAATTCTGGCAGCTTCTAAATCCCCAATCTTCGCGCGTTGTTACCCTGACTGACCATTCTGGACGTGTTATTTCGGACGTTGAGTGCGCTAACATATTTAATTCTGCCTTCGCATCTGTATTCACTAAAGAACAAGCACCACCACCCCTCATGATAAACAGTGACCCCACAACTGCAATGCCAACCGTTACGTTCGCAGAAACCGGCATATCCCTTCTAATAGATAAATTAAAACTTCCTTCATCCACCGGCATTGATAGAATTAACTCAAAAGTCCTAAAGAGCACTCGCCATGCATCTGCCAAGTTCTTATGCTTACTGTTCGCGCAGTCCATTTCAACGGGTATCATACCCCACGACTGGAAAATGGGGAAGGTCGTTCCAGTCCACAAGTCGGGTAAAAAAGATTCGCCACTTAACTACCGCCCCATATCACCAACCAGCATACCCTGCAAGCTCATGGAACACGTCATTTACTCTTTAACAATGCAGTTTCTGGACTCAAATAATTTCTTCCATTCATCACAACACGGATTTCGTAAAGGATACTCCTGTGAAACTCAATTAGCTATCTTCGTTCATGACCTGCATGCCAACCTTGACGCTAACCTCCAAACCGACGCAATCTTCCTCGACTTTGCTAAGGCTTTTGACAAGGTACCCCACAACCGGCTATTACTGAAACTTTCCTGCCTAAGCTTGCATCCTGACATACTAGCACGGATAAAAGAATTTTTGACTCACCGTTCCCAATCAGTCATCATTAATAATCAAATGTCTAACTTATTACTAGTTTTTTCAGGGGTGCCCCAAGGATCCGTCCCGTCCTAGGCCCTCTTTTGTTACTAATTTATATTAACGACCTACCTCAGAAATTAGATTGCCATATTTGAATGTTTGCCGACGATTGCGTTATTTACAAAACAGTTACTGACTCCGTTAACCAGCAATCCCTACAAGATAACCTAAATCTGGTACAAAACTGGTGCAACGACTGGCTAATGACACTTAATATAAACAAATGCAAGTATATATCTTTCCGCCGTCGCAGTAATCCGCTCCTGTTCCCCTACTCTATCTCTAACGTTCCTATCGACCCTGCCCAATCATATAAATATCTCGGTGTTCATCTTAGTCATGACCTCACGTGGAATAGTCATATCGCGAACATTATTTCATCTGCTAACAAAACGCTTGGCTTCTTAAAGCATCATCTCTACTCTGCCCCCCAGCATGCTAAGCTGCTCGCATACAAATCACTAGTTCTATCAAAATTAGAATACGCATCGCCCATGTGGTCTCCGAAACAAGTATACCTTACTAACTCACTTGAATCAGTTCAAAATAGGGCAACTAGATTCATTCATTCCTCATACTTTTTTATATCAGCATATCAGCTCTGAAATCGCAGTCCAATCTACCTACTCTTGTACTTCGCCGCCACATTGCTAGTTTATCCCAATTTCATAAATTCTTTTATTCCGAGCCATCACAGGAACCCTATATCTGCCCTCCCCCACCACGCTTTTCTCTTCGCACCGAACATCAGCAGCAGGTATCTCGGCCACGAGCACGCACAACAACTTTTTCTTCATCATTCTTTCCCCGGACTGCTAGCGACTGGAACGGCCTTCCCCATGAACTTGCTGCCATCACTTGCCAAACTATGTTTCTTAACCAAATTACGCGTTTGCTTGCATCACCATAATCATTTTTTTTTGTATAACTCGTTCAATTTTTGTGTACTTTTTCTGTTGTTAATCTATATGTGTCCCACCCCTTATGTAATACCCTCACGCGAGGGTCTTTAAAGAAATAAAGTGAAGTGAAGTGAAGTGAAGACTGTTGTTGGCGGCTGGCAGACGAGGCTGCCAAAGAGTTGTTCTTTTACTCCGCGCATTAAAAACTGAACTTTCTTTTCCTCGGTCATACAGGGGTCGGCGCGCGAAATAGGCGCTTCATATCCTCGCCGTAACCGCCGACGGGCTCATTCGCAAGCTGGATCCTGGACTCGAGGAGTCGTTCGGCTCTTTCCTCACGACACTGGTGAATACCTTCAAAAGTTCTCTCTTGAATAGCTCCCATGTCGTAAGGGACGACTCGTAGTTTTCGTTCCACGTGCGTGCAGAGCCATCCAAAGAGAAGAACACGTGTCCAATTTTTGCCGCATCATCCCACTTGTTGAATGACATCAAGCGTTCAAATTGATCCAACCATTCTTCAGGGTCTTCGCCTAGGGATCCATTGAAAGTTGGCGGCACCCGTGGCTGCTGTAGTATGATCGGTGTCGACATCTTCAGCGAGGTTGCGGTGCTCGTAGCATCGTCTTTTTTGCTGTATGGTGCGGTCCGGCAGATTCCTGAACTCAGGCTCCTCTCCCTGGAGACGTCGGCTGGCTCGCTGAGCTGCTGGCTCGTCCTAGGGCGCGAAACGCTGAGGGCTGGCTTCACGACTTGAAGGGGGCGTCCACAACATGAAAGGCTACCCAACACCTCCACCAGATCTCACGTAGTGGTGACCGCCGTCGAAGTAGCGATGTAGATGGACGAAAGGGTCTTCTAAAAGAAAACTGTTTATTGGGCTGAGTTGCACCCAAAATGGACTGAATCACTCGGCGGCGGCGAAGCGACAAGCGTGCTCGGCGGTCGTCGAACAGAATGCCCGCCGCTGTCGGCCGTGTTCAATTTAAAGCTGATAGCGAACTTCCGAGATAAAGCGTGCAAAGTTACTAGAACATTCCGGAACAACGCAGAATCAGCCCTGCCTGGCTGCGAACAATCGAGATAAATCTAGTCGCGTCTTGCGTCGCAAAGAAAGCGATAAGGTGGTGTGGCGGCAGATTTGAAAAACAAAAAAACACTGCAAATATTCGCGGCAATATAAAGAAGGTCCCAAACATCCCATAAGCCTATTTTTTTATTGTAAGAGGTTAAGTACCCCAAGGAAGGTTCGTAACGTCCTCAGTTCTGGGTCCACAGGGGACCAAAGAAACTACCAGAGCCAGGATGAGCGCGCCCGGAAGAACAGTTGATATGAAAATGCTTCATTGACACTAACAGACTGAAGAATAACAAAAAACACTAGAAATGAGCTATTGAGAAAAGTTCACTGATCTGTGTAGTTCATTCCAGCGAGTAGAGCGTGGTGCATCTGTGGTTTGAGGGTAGCATGGCAGACGACCGATGTGTGGTCCCGGCGGTGATCGCAGCTATCTGTTGCTGGAGATGAGGCGGCGTCAATGACCGCGGTAGGCCTGACCTTGCGACTGCAGCCAGGATGCTGGGCGCACCTCCCGCAGCAGGGTCCATGGCTCTCCTCAAGCTTGTTCGCGCCAGGAAGGAGACAGCTGCCCAAGTTCGGTCACCCGGGAACGGCTGGGGGAAACCTTGACTGCGGCAGCAGGCATTGGACACGGGACGTCAAGCATAAAGAGCCTACAGTGTAGCGCCGGCAGGATCCCCGAGCTGGCTGCAGCTGGCAATGGCGCAACCGGCGCCCAACGTCCGAAGCAGCAGGAGCCAGGAGGAAGGCAGGCAGGTCCACGGTTAGGCGAAACCGGGCAGAGACAGATTTCTGAATCTGGTCGCCCATGTTAACTGCAGCCGACCGTCTGCAACCCCTGCCTTTCTCCTCTCCTACCTCTCTTCTCGCACCGTTCCAGCCCCCTCGCTCCGTGTTTGCTTTTCCTCTTGCTTTTTCCGAGCGTAATGCAGGCGCTAGTATTGCAGAGGGAGCTAGTCTTTTCGCAATATTTTTATGGCACCATTTTATATTTTTTAGAAAGGCTAATGGCTGCTGAGTTTTGTTATTTTAAATGTGGCTGAACCGAAGTTTCATGTGTAAACAAGAGTCTATTTGGGTGTCTGTTTTATTTGGTACTGTTTTTTTATGTTTCGTTATGAGCTTTTTATATTCTTTACTGTTCTGACGAAGCGAGTGTCACCACTCTTGTGCAATGTGGACAGTTGTATTCTGGGCAGTGAAGGCCTCGGCAAGACTTTTTGCCTGCAGTCCTCCTCCTTTCTTTTGTATTTTGCCTGGTTGGAAAGTTAGTTTAAGTACACAATTGCGCGCAAAAGTATAGTCCCTTGTCATTGCGATAATTCCTACAAAAATGTTTCAAGATGTGTTCAAAGAATGCCACTTAACGAAAGCGATATCCTTTTAAATTTATAGTCTTTTTTCAAGTAATATGCCGACCACATGATCATCTTAGACTCCCATGAAATAAAGAGCCTGTCAAAGTCCTCTAGCGAGGTCTCTTCGGCTACAAGCTTGCATGCTTCAATTTGTGAAATTGGTGAGAGCTATAGAGACATTGCTCGGAATGTAATAACCAATTCTATGGTCTTCAGCAGTAGAATAAATATTACAAGGCGCAAATACTAATGGGAAACAGCGTTTAAAAGCAGACCCTGTAAAATTATAAACCGTCGGCTTCAAGTAATAACTAGGTTGGTTGCTTTCCATGTGCCGTGCGGCATACAGGGTGATGTTTTTAACCTTGACACATGAAAAAAAATGTGATGGATAAGTCAGTTCGGTCTGTTAAGCTCGTTTGTACTGCAATGCCAATAAAATGTGCTTCCTGTTGATCATTAGCTAGATGAAAATTGAAAAATGTTAACTCATAATCTTTTTATTCTTGATTTGAGGGATAAAGTAATGTTGCGAAATTGATGACCATAAATATCGACGGTGAACTCTTTTTTATATTTTCTTATTCATCTGTGACTAGAAATATCGAACGCAAAACATGATATGCAATTCACAGCTCGTTTTATTGGTTTTTTTACATTACGTATTTATAAAATTACGTAACTATGAGGTGGTCGAACGTTGTCTGTAACGGTTCTAAAAGTTGCCTCTCTACAATACCATGGTATATAGTATAGTATTGTTTTATGCGAAAGCTTACGTAGCTAAAATCGTATCTGTGCATGCCTCCGTCTCATTTGTCAGAATGGTGATTATCAGCTGTAGCGCAGGTTCCAGAAAACACGGTTTCCGATGATGTTTTTGAAGTACTACTTGAAGTGCTTTTTCATTGATGGTTTGAAGCTGAAACAAAATGTGTGCTACCACATGAGAGACATACAGGAGAACACGTCGATGGGACTGGCTGAAGGAGCTCTTTAAGGTATAGGTAGTGCTCCCGGAAATGTGGTTCAAGATACGAGACTACGAGTGAAGATATTTTACTCCATTCTTGGTGAGCTTCGGATATCAATAACGGTTAGCGCATTTCGTTTAATACAAACGCTGGTTTAAGATATAGATTATGATTGAAGTTATAACATTCGCGGCCAGGGTCTATTACAACAGATGGCTAGCGCATTCCCTTTATTGGATATTGTGGTATATTTATCGGTTGTCATATCAAAGAAAATTTTATTGCGGAAGTTATGCACATGCAACAATTTCTTTCTTCAAGCCTGATATTTAGGAATTGAACTACAGCCTGTCCTAGATTGGCACTTCACCGCTTTCTACATGAACTCAGGAGAGATGGAAAGACGTTTCGTTGCAAACAAGAAACGTAGGCTTGATGCCATTGCTGTTGGATTGCAAATGTCGTGACCTGTTGATTAGATAAACTGAGGAGAATATGTTTAATTGTTTACGAATGGTTACCATGTGCCATCCCCTCTTAGGCCCTCAGTTCGTGTTGTTTGAGTGATTGACACTCTAAATCAAGCTTAGATAAGAAACATCATCATCATCATCATCATCATCATCATCATCAGCCTTACTACACCCACTGCAGGGCAAAGGCCTCTCCCATGTCTCTGCAATTAACCCTATCCTTTGCCAGCTGCATCCACCCTTTGCCTGCTAACTTCTTAATCTCATCCGCCCACCTAACCTTCTGCCGCCCCCTGCTACGCTTACTTTCTCTTGGAACCCACTCCGTTACCCTTAAGGACCAGCGGTTATCTTGCCTTCGCATTACATACCCTGCCCAAGCCCATTTCTTTCTCTTGATTTCGACTAGGATGTCAATAACCCGTGTTTGTTCCCTCACCCACTCTGCCCGCTTCCGATCTCTTAACGTTACACCTATCATTTTTCTTTCCATGGCTCGCTGCGTTGTCCTTAACCTAAGCTGAACTCTTTTCGTTAGCCTCCACGTTTCTGCCCCGTAGGTGAGTACCGGTAAGATTATGCTGTTGTACACTTTCCTCTTGAGGGAAATTGGTAAACAGCCACTCATGATCTGCGAGAATTTGCCATATGCGCTCCAGCCCATTCTTATCCTTCTAGTTATCTCCCTCTCATGATCTGGATCAGCTGTCACTACCTGCCCTAAGTAGACGTATTCCGGCACAATTTCTAGGCTCTCGCTGCCAATTGTGAACTGTTGTTCCCTTGCTAGGCTGTTGAACATTACCTTGGTTTTCTGCATGTTAATTTTTAGACCCATCGATCTGCTCTGCCTGTCTAACTCATTGATCATGATTTGCAGTTCACCTCCTGAGTGACTCAGCAAGGCAATGTCATCAGCAAATCGCAGATTATTTAGGTATTCTCCATTTATTCTTATTCCCAAGTGTTCCCAATTCAGGCTTCGAAATACCTCCTGCAAACATGCGGTGAACAGCATTGGCGAGATCGTGTCTCCTTGCCTGACGCCCTTCCTTATTGGAATTTTATTGCTGACTTTATGGAGGACTATAATAGCTGTGAAGTTGCTATATATATCTTCCAGTATTTTGACATAAGGCTCTTCTACCCCATGATTACGCAATGCCTGTATGACTGCTGAGGTTTCCACTGAGTCGAATGCTTTCTCGTAATCAATGAAAGCTATATATAGAGGTTGGTTATATTCTGCGCATTTCTCTATCACCTGATTGATAGTGTGAATATGATCTATTGTGGAATATCTTTTACGAAAGCCTGCCTGATTATTTGGTTGATTAAAGTCTAACGTTGCCCTGACTCTATTAGCGATTACCTTAGTAAATACTTTGTAGGCAACGGATAGTAAGCTGATCGGCCTGTAATTTTTCAAGTCCTTGGCGTCTCCCTTCTTATGAATTAAGATAATGCTTGCATTCTTCCAAGCTTCTGGTACAGTTGAGGTCATAAGGCATTGCGTATACAGGGTGGCTAGTTTTTCTAGCACGACGTCCCCTCCATCCTTCAACAGATCTGCTGTTACCTGATCTTCCCCAGCTGCTTTCCCCCTTTTCATTGCTTCTAAGGCTTTCTGTACTTCATCTTTCGTTACTGGTGGGATGACGCATTGCTGTGCACTGCTGTCTTTCTCATTAGCGCTCTGATTACATTGACTACTGTACAGGTCTGTGTAGAACTCTTCGGCTACGTTAACTATCTTATCCATATTGCTAATGACATTGCCCTGCTTGTCTCTTAATGCATACATCTGGTTTTTACCTATGCCTAGTTTCCTCTTCACTGTTTTTAGGCTACCTCCGTTCTTTATAGCATGCTCGATTCTCTCCATATTAAACTTCCTTATGTCGGCTACCTTGCGCTTATTTATTAACTTTGATAGCTCCGTTAGTTCTATTCTATCGGTAGTGTTAGATGCCTTCATGTTTTGGCGCTTCTTAATCAGATCTTTCGTCACCTGAGATAGCTTCCCGGTATCTTTTCGAACTGTCCTACCGCCTACTTCTACTGCGCACTCCGTAATTATTGATGTCAGGTTATCGTGCATTGAATGAACATCAAGATCATCTTCTTCAGTTAAAGCCGAATATCTGTTTTGCAGCGCTATCCTAAACTCCTGTGCTTTCCCTCTTACGGCCAACTCGTTAATGGTCTTCTTCTTCGCTAGCTTCTTCCGTTCCCTCTTCAAGTCTAAGCTAATTCTAGACCTTACCATTCTATGGTCGCTGCAATGCACCCTTCCGAGGACGGCCACATCCTGAATGATGCCAGGTTTAGCGCATAGTATGAAGATAAGGAACATTCACGGGCAAAGGACTCAATTTCTGTTTTAAAAGTTGAACAGGTGGGTGGAGCGACATCTTTTCTTCCTATAGATTGGCGAGTACGTCTCCTGCCCCATGTATATTCGTGGGTAATACGGCTCTTTGCTGTTATTTAGTGGTATAATTATTTCAAATAATATCATTAGGTGAGTCTTTCACTAAAAAAATATAAAATGTCTGATCACCGACAAGTGATGGGCGAACAGTTTGTGGTCTATAGTTCAAATATTATGGAATTTAGAAATGAATAGTTTTAAGACTTGGTTATGCGGACGGAAACGTTTCCTATAAGCTCTTAAAGTGTCAATTTCACGAACAGGAAATTATTTAATATTAGTGCTGTCAGCTATATAATTACATACATCGCATATGGCGTTTGCTGGGGACAGCTACGACATTGCCGTTTCTCAGACTCGCTTCATGCGCATCCATTTCTGCACAAGCGGCATGCCCCAGGTCCACGCTACGCACTACTGCTCCTAGTCGACAGTCGAGTGATTCTGTTCGGCCTTGTAAACCTTAGAGGGCAAACATAGCTAGGATATTATTCGCCACGGTTTGGCGTTACTGCTCTTCCTTCATGTTACAGAACCAAAATAGAAAGATTATCAAATACAAAGATTCCCGAACAGCAATACTTTCCGCTGTTTAACGAGCCACAGGATATCAGCCTACCACGCGTGTTTCGCATTATTCTTTGCACGGCTATAGAGGCATTACGAGGTACAGACTTTATAAAGTTTCATCTCATGATGCAACAGGCTCAATTCGCCCGATGCGCTCTATCTGTGCGAACGGCGGAATTCATAGTACTGATTGTACCCATTGTAATCAAACCAATAGAGGAGACCCCGCGCTTCACGTAAAAGCTCCGCCAACGCACTGCAAACTCAAAACGAAGATAAATACATCCACCCGCAACACAGCCAGCCTGCCGACGTGCCCGAAAATGACGCTGAGGAATATAGAAAAATTAAAATAGGCGTTTTTCGCTTGCCTCCCACGCATAGGCGGAACGAGCTAAGGATCAATCACACAAGGTACAATTTGACGTACTTGCGAGAAAGAAATGAAAGGATCGGCGTTGAAATGTTTCGAATATTAGGGTCAGTTTTCACACGAAGAGGTCAGAAATGCTCAATTGTAGTTCAGTCAGTGGCCACTCATGGCGTGGATTTTTCCTCCGCTACGATAACCCTGTTTTCTGAGTTAACCAAGAACGTTCTCATGATTTTTAATCCGAGAGAGGCAAAAAATTTCTGTACGGTCATAAAAAACTCGCAAAATTTGGTTTATATATGTTATTCGTAAAAAGCCATAATAGCATTCCTACACACCCTTGCGCACACGCACGGTCACAGAAATGAAGCACCTACAATTATCTGAAAGTCAATAACGTTTCATATAGAATATTCTGGTGGGGAAATGGACACGGCCTTCAAGAGCAAATGGTTTAGTTCACATGTTTGAGGTGGGTGAGAAAATAAGTTGCATCCACGAAACTGGAGCCTATTCACGACAAAGTGTTGTTTCATCAACTCCACAGCACGCTTCTTTCATCTCTTTAGTAGCCATATATAATGAATTTCTTGAAATGTTCTGCGAATAAAGATGCATAGTGAGCATCCGTGTCATTTTGTTATCTCACATCCTAAAGAAAATACTGAAAATGCAACATTGCTGCCCGTGGTTGACACACAAATGAATTATCTTTATTAGCAAGCAGGGACAGATCCAGTCTCAGGAGTAGAGCAAGTGTTGCTGAAGTGGTTATAGTTCTTGCTCCCATATTTAAGGCAGGAACTGTTGTACAAGTTTCGACAATAATTTTCCTGGCTAAACTCATTCTTTATAGCTCTTCGTGCTTCCGAGTCAGTGTAAAGAAGGACGCATTGATTTTCTAAAATATAACGAGAAAGGAATAATAATTAGTTTAGAGGAACAACACCAGGGTGATAAAAATCGTACCCTCCTCAAGCAGCGGTCTGTTTGATGCTGAATTTGATAGCAACTTCTTATTTTCTTAACATCTATTTGCTGAAGGCCAAAAACGAGATATATTCCGATATTGCTCACTGTTTAGCTTACGTAATAAAATAGGCACTCCCTTTAGTGCAGGGCTTATTGGTTCCATTCATTTGCGCTAGGATGTCAAGTAGTGGTAATGATTGTTGCTTTATTCTCAGGATAACTTTTTATTTAAAAAGATTGTGACTGCGTTACTAGTGCTGTTTGTGCCCGCTGATTACCTGGGTATGCAAAACCTGTGTACGTCGGCCAGTAATCAGCGGTATTATCTTGAAAGATATTTATAGAAGAAAAGGAAACGAAATACCTTGACGTGGATCCTTTCATTTATATCTTCGTTTAAACTGATCTAGACCTTAATTGTTAGCTATTTTAGAGCAGAAAATTACCAATAGATTAAACAGAAGCAAAATAAAATGTGCTAAATAGTTCACGCTGAGTGGCACGTGAATAAAGGGGCGTAGTGAAGCTGTAGCTTGCAACACGTCAAACGAGACTGAAATTTTTATAAACTTTTGATGTTAACAACTTACTGACGTGAGGTTGATTTGTGCGCTTTGATGCTCGTCCAGGAGCATGGAGACACAATTTAGAAACAAACAAACGGACTATTGATCCTAAACATGGCCAACGAAACATTTAGATCATAAACTAAGTGTTCAAAATTATGTAGACTTTCAACGACCATAGTAGGCACATCGTGTCGCGCATCTAAGATTCTTTATATAAGCGAACTCGAAA
Source organism: Amblyomma americanum (assembly GCF_052857255.1). Taxonomy (NCBI): domain Eukaryota; kingdom Metazoa; phylum Arthropoda; class Arachnida; order Ixodida; family Ixodidae; genus Amblyomma; species Amblyomma americanum. The sequence continues at coordinate 90,518,963 of NC_135501.1, forward strand.
TCGCGCTGCATTACCCAAAAAGCAGTGATTTGACGTCTGTGTGAGCTGCTCTTTCGTTTCAAAGCGTGTTTTTTTCGTTGGATTGAAAATTTTGAGGCATTGTCTTAAAATTTTCAGGACACAAAAAGGGGCCAGCATTATCTCGGCCCTCCAGATGCCACTTCATCTCATTTTATCGGCACCTGCAATTTCTGACGCGCTCCCACCAAAGCAATACATATGAGAGCAATGAAGTTGATCTACAGAATTGACATCATATATAAGCACCCTGATTGTAGCGAGGTTAGCCATTTTCAATGCAGCATAAAGAGATGTTGATTTCTTACCGGAACTGTCCAGGTTTGGAGGCCAATTCTCTTCATTTTGGATCGGTGTGGTCAGCACAAGAAATATCAGGCAATATTTGTAATCAGAATATATCAGCGAGAAATTTTTTGCTCGCCCAAGATTTTCATCTGCATTACAAAGGTGAATATCAATATACTTGGGAATGTATATTGTCTTTTTACTTAGAGCAAGCAAACAAAAAGGAGTTTTGAAACTCCCGACAAAAGTGTCTGGAGACAGCTTGCTTGATAGAGCACAATATATTCATCCTTAGAATACTTTTAAATGTACCTTCGTGATTCAAAGACTACTCGTGCATAGCACCCGCAATAAAGACATTTTTTTGGAAACGTAATTTTGCTGAGCAGAAAAAGAGAGAGAGAGAGAGAGGGAAGTGGTAGAAGAAAGGCAGGGAGGGTAACCAGTAAAATGTTCTGGTTGGCTACCCTGCACTGGGTGAGATAGATGAGGGGGGCGTCCACGGCATCAATTTTCAATTTTACTCTACCCTAGCATCTTTGGACACGAGTCGTGCTAGCATACATACAAGAAATTATAACTCATGCAATATACCCCGATTTCGCACCGATTATCAATTACAAATGTCTTATAATCTGCCCCATGTTTTAAACGCATATCAACATACAACGGGTTATACAAAAGCTGAGCTGCGGAAATATTTTGTTCAAATGCCATTCTAAATCTCCACTTGTTTATTGTTGAACGTTTGCTTGAGCGTTAATGTATTTTCTTTCAACATATGTATGACCATTGCAGTGCACTCATTTTGTAACCTTATTTGAATCGGTGTGTATACGTGTCCAGTGTTTTCTTTATTTAATCTACTACTGTGTGTGTCACTGGTTTTGCAAAATGTGCTGCACCGTTCATGTGCTACTGCTTGTAGGGGTTTTCTGGACCCAATCAAGCTGCCCAGGCAAACAAACCCTCCAATTTAACCTGCATAATAATAATAATAATAATAATAATAATAATAATAATAATAATAATAATAATAATAATAATAATAATAATAATAATAATAATAATAATAATAATAATAATAATAATAATATTAATAATATTATTATTATTAAGAGAGTAAGAAGAAGTAGAGCAATGCGGTCCATAGCACGCACGACAGGCAGACACACGCACTGTAATTCAGCGGCCGCCGCAGCTGCAGCCTGTGCACCTTGACGGCTGCTGACTTCTGCGACCTGAGTAGAACAGACTGAAGGCCCTCCATCACATGGCAGCGCATACGTTCCGGTGTCAAGAAAGGCTGCTTGCCGTTGCGGCTGATAATGTTGACAGCGTTAGCAACGGACTTCATCTCGGAAGGATGAGCCTGAAGGATGCATTGTAGCAGCCGCGAGCATTGGATTCAACAAACCCAGCATCTGCAGTGCATTCTGTGCAGCTGGCATGTGCATACTGGAAAGCAGCACACGCATGGCAGTCACGATTGGCTTCAGCATTGCAATCACTTGCTCGTCTGCGAACTGGGCCAGTTCTTGACCTTCTACCTGACAAAGAGTAGGCTCAACACAGTGGATGCGCGGTTACTGTTCTATCATTGAGGGTGCCCCGTGCATCAGGAGCGATGACAAAGTCACTTGCCTGTCCCGGTCTTGCACCGGAGTTGGGACTTGTGCTTGATTAGCAATAGACTCGGGACTCTGAGTACGCAATAACTGCTTGGTCACTGCGGGTGTGTGTAGCTCAGGCAGGGATGGCCAAGGCCCGTCTGCGACAATCGTCTGTGCCTCGCCAGTCATATGGCTCCCAATCCTTAAAGTATTATGCGGAGGGGGAGGACAAGATGCGTAAATTCTTGAATGGTCCTTTCCTACGCTCGCTACACCTTTAGAAGGCCTGTGACGAGTGCGTTGACGTCGCCGCACCTTAGTGGCAGGTTTTCTGTGTGTGGAATTGTCTGTCGTGACTTGTTTCAGTATCTCAGTTTCCATTTTCAGGTGAGGACAATCTTTTGAGGCAGCGTCAGGAGGGCCGCGGCAATTAGAACACTTAACGACTGTTGCCCGGCAAGAATCGCCGCTGTGTGGCTGAGTATAACCGTGGGCACACGATGGGGAAATTGCACACACTATTCACGTGTCCTATCTTCATGCACTCCCGGCAGTAGAGAGGCTTCGGGAGGAAAGGCCAACGACATGCCGGAAGTGCCCAACCTTCTCGGGCGTTGGAATGCAGTCCCATTAGAAGGTCAACTTGATGCACTTGGTCATCCCAAGACCCTAAGCATGCTGTATGTCTGCTCCGTCTGTAGCTGGTTTGATCAAAATAGGCAGATCAGAGTCGAAGACGGCTACGTCGACGTCGTAAATGACGCCTGGTGTAGTGCCACTGCCTAGTTGGACACTGGAACAAAGGCTGATGCCGCTGAGCGTTCTGATGTTGCTCAAGTTCAAGCGCGTTCCGGTCCATGACATCAATGGCGACGACATTCCTAAAACGATTCACCCTCACATCTTTAATTGCTCCCGGGACGCGGGCCTCCAGGAACGCAGACGTGGCTTGCCTATTGATCTGGTTGAGATTGTCGGTGGGAGTCTCTGGCACAAACAGTGCAGTATGTGCCGATGATCCTCGCTCCGTATTGATCGTGGACGTATTCGACGATGACGAGTCCTCACCTTGGCGCACTCTCCGTTTGGCCTTCTTACTAAGGACTCTGACGAAGCCTTCGTGATACGAACAGTCATCACTGGTGGCCCAGTACACTACGGTGGCCTGGCTGCTTCCGTCATTCGGGGAGGCCAAGATGTTTGCTCTGGGCGGCATTGGCTGACCCACAGGACTGAAGTCCAACTTCGTCCACTTCCGTCTCCGTCACCAAAGAAGAAACAGTGGTTTCATTATAATGTCGTAAATCTAGAAAAACTGAAGAGGCGAAGGGACGGCGTTCTCGTCTAGAGCCACTTCATCATCTTCGTCGTCTTCATCCCGAGCAGACAAAGATTTTCTGGAATACAAATTATGAACTAGAAGAATGGTCGTTGACAAAAGTACCCCATAAATACAGGTTAGCATAACAAGTGAGTGAATGGGCTTTCATCTGGCAGTGGCCTAGGAGGCGGCAAATGTCTTTTTCACTGAGAATGCATTTTCCTGGCTGAATGCACCTTCTTCACATATATGTGAGCTTCCAATATTTTATAAATTATTCGTCCCAACGCATTGCCTTAAAAATATTTAGCTTTGTACAGCTATTCTGATACCGTAAAATAAATGTATTCAATAAACGAAGTGGGCCTACACAACAGCTTCCAGACGAGATTTTCAGAATACATCATGGTATAAGCTTGATGAATGTCAGTGTGCCAGCGGAAAACAAAATTATTTCTAGAAGTAGTAATTGCTTGATCACTCCTCTTGGGTGATGTGAATGAAAGCAACAGTGCAGTTCTATGAGTCCACGCTGCACTGATGGAAAAGTCCAACTTTTCAAACAAGGCATACCGGGTGATGCTGTTCGCGAAATACGTCTAACACTTGTGCGATTAAAGAGCAATCATTAAAACTACAAATATGCGCGCCCTGCTCTTCATGGTGTGTAATGCCTTTTTGGATAGCACTGCAATGACTGGGGTAAAGTAGCACACTTCGCAGTCCTGAGGCGCTGCATGGCAGGCTTATGCGACGCGCCCTTTATGCTCCCTCACTGCATCCTTGCCCATGTCTATAGCGTAGGGTATTTTGAAAAAGCCAGTTCGCACGAAGCGTCTAACGAGGCGGGATGATTCTTCACATATCGCGTTCAGCATTCCCTGATACAGTAGATGTCTATATTCACTAAAAATCATCACCTTGTTTACTTCTCTGCAGCCTGCAGATGTTGCTTATTGTGCATTCTTCAAGCGCGTTTTCTGTGTTTTCTTTGTGTCCAAATAATTTTACTTTTCTGTTCGCTGGCTTTTTCAACTAGTGCGGTCAAGTTTCCAGCGACCGGCAACGGCCGAATGCTGCATATCTCGTCAATTCTTTGTGGCGGGTGCTCTACTTTCAGCAGTGTTTGATTATTTAGAATTTTTTGCTAACCTCTACAAGTGTTTTTGCTAACCTCTACATAACAAGCCCAGCTAGCAATCATTGCGGTTTACGATGCTGCCCTGCGAGTGGACGGGCCTTTTGGAACGATGGCTCACAGTAAGCTGCAAAAGGTGCTGCGTATAGAAGTGAATTTGACCGACTTGCATAGAACTGCGTCGGAACTTAAATGCGTTTCTTTTTTGTATTCAGCCTCTCTATTCCAATTTCAAGAACATGTGGGTATAACATGAAAACTGTCTCTCAACGCTTATGAGCCAGTATGAGGTCTCAGGTTTGGAAGACAACTGTCTTGATTGGGCCAATGAGCTCTCTATATTGCACAAGGGCTAATTAGTTGTTACAAAAGCAAGACTGAATGGCAGTGAGTGTTTTCCATGACGCGCAAGATCACTTGTTCTGAATATTTTCGCTCAGGGTGAATAAATAATAATGATTTTCGTAAATTTCAGTGCATGAAGTATTTCAATTCGGTTGAGCCAGTTATTGCTTCCCGTTAATACAAAATAAACACAGGTTTTTCTGCATGTAAATATCCCGCTATGAAATTAGAAGAAAAAAATTTCCAGTCTCCCTAGAGCTTTGCTCTAATTACGCGTCATTTCATGAAGCTGTTCAAGTGCCCTGTGTTGCTTAGACTCTGTGCTATAGTGAAATTACAGAGGATAGTAGCTTCGTTTTATGTCTTCAGCGACAAATCCCGTTTTTCCACGTGGTATGGCTTCATATCATACTTTACACAAATACGAGTGCTGTAATCTACTTGGAGCCACGAATGAAACGCGCACAGCAAAATTTCAAGATTTTACTGTTGAAGCTAATATGGGCGCAGGGCGATTTCATTTCGAAGGCATGAACACCATCCTTGGAAAATGTTAATCGACTTCGCTTCCATTTTGAATGCAGTAGCTTACCTGTTGGTGTTTTTGTGCCGGACTTTTGCTCTTCTTCATGATTTTCGCACGTTGCTAAGAATATACTTTATTTTTTGCATGAGACAAAATAATTGTTTCATGCCTTTAACTCTTTGCGTGCTCCAATAATGATCGCTTCCCTGTGCATTTTCTGTTGAATGCTGTAATCCGTTACTAACATTTTCTTAATGCGCCCATATCTTTTTTTACAATCATTTTATAAGTGCTGGGTGGTAAGTGCTATTTGCTTGTTCTTTCACGTTGCATTCTATTTCAGAAAGCATATGTCTTCCATATTTTGCAAAAAAGGTATGCCCTAACCACACCGCTAACGTGCTGCGTTATTAATTCGAAAGCACTATTTCAAAGGGCACACGCCGAGGAAGATCTTCCGATGTGTGTTGGTTTGTGTCAAAAATAAATACTGCCGCGATTGAGATTCATGCCCGTGACGATGCGAACAGAAGAGCTTTGCTGGCCACTTCGCGAGGGATTGTCGTTCATCCAAAGACAGTGCAGCGAAGGGGTGAAGCTGTTGGAGTGGCGTTCGCATATTTGTAACGATCCGCCAAATTCTGGTTACTGCTGGCGAAAATCCAGCGTACAACAAAAATCACGCCATCTTTTCTGATTGAGTTATCCAGGTAGCACCGAATGTGAGGTTGTGTCCGTCAGCAGGCGCAATAGGTCTATAAAAGTTTTGTGCTCGAGGCATTCTTTTCCAGCTCGCCTGCGAATAGCTCACAGCCTTTGTAATGCCTTAACTTTTGAAGGTTTTATATAGTGTTTAGCTGTAATTCGTGTACTTTTTCACACGCAATGAGCCAATGTCGATAATAATTTCTCATTTCGGGTTTCTGAAGCTGTTAATTTGGTTGCAGAGTGCTTGTTTCCATGCCTGTCTGAAGATTTTAGAATGAGCATCTTAGGCGCCATCAGGGCGTGAACCGCGGATATGAGGACAGCGTAACGCTCACTTCCACGTTTGTTCAAATTGGTACCCACCCAAACTTTTGGGCCCCTGAACTTGTAACGAAGGTCACGTCGGTGCTACCGGCAGCTGTCAGGCCTCGGAGGTAGAATATGCTGCCATAATTCCGCGAGCGAAATTAAGAAGTTCGCTGGAAAAGGACAGAGTTAATGGGAAAGACATGAGAGACGCCTTTGCCCTGCAAGGGGTTTAGTCAGGCTGATGGTGATGATTGTGAACTTAGCGACTCAGTTCAATGTGTTGAGGCTACTTCTACAAGCTTTTCGCCTCGGGCACCTCAATGTGAGGTGTCCCAAATTTTTTTGGGACCATTGAAGTCTCCACAAATAATATGTTTAGAGGGCATCCTTGCTATCAATATTTCAAGCCTCGAAGCAACCAAACGCCTCCATGGCTCAAGATATATTCCAACGAGATTGTACTCTTGTCTGCCAATTACTTTTACTGCGCACACGTATTCATTGGTACGGTAATGGGGAACATTAACCAAGTAGGCCGCGATTCCCATGGGAAAGCCTGTTAGCAGTCTGTTGACGTCATCTGGCCGTTGTGTATGATGAAGGCAGTGTCCGTGCAGTCTAAAATTTTCCTCGCATAAATTTATCTTGAAGAAACTCCCTAAGCAAGTTGCTGAGCTGTTGCAGAATGTCCTAATGAAATCCACCTGCACCTACAACGCGGCTTTAGGCAATATTAAGCAGCCGTCCTTGCCGCTGTTATGGACGACACTGCACGTGCTACAGCGGCAAAGTGTTGAGCACTAACTGCATCTCACTGAATATATTATTACTGATTGGCAGGTTCTAGCAGCACAGAACGTGTACACATATAAATACAGTGCAGCTAAAATTTGAGGCAGACGATTGCAGTTAATGGCGCAGCATGCGGTCACCTTTACCAGGTGTGTCGAACTCAATTAAGATAGGCAGTTAGATTTGTGGGAAGATTGCAGAACAGCCGTTTTTGCTCTATGTAATTTTCTGCTGTATCTAGACCCAGTGAATCACCTGTTACCAGAGAGTGTAACGCCAGCACCTGAAAGGATAGTTTTGTGCTTGTAATGCATCTAGCACGCACTTCATACACTAGCTCCCATTCATGGCTTAAGCATTGGTCTCTCGGCAGGTGTATATGGAAAAATATTCAGAGCTTACGTCGGAAACCGCGGGAGTAGATTCGTTTGGTTTTTGGGGGTTTAATGCCCCAAGGCCACTCAGCCTGTCAGAGGACGCCGTAGTGGAGGGCTCCTGAAATTTCTACTACCTAAGGTTCCCTAACGTGCACTGACAACGCACAGTTCAGTATAGAGCAGTCGGGAGAAACTATCCCCAGTGAAAGAACAACGTCAGCATCTTTCCTAGTGTAGTGGCGGAGTCTACGCTTAATACCTTTTTTTGCCTTGCAGCACAGAAATAAGAATGTACGCTGTCAGCTTTGATTAGGATTATAAACACAGAGTAGTCCACCGTAACAACGGCAGCTGTAGTGGCGGAGAATCTCTCATGGGTCGCTATCCGCAATGCTTGTAACGTTTATTGCGTTAGCAGGAGTGATCACTTCATATCTTCGTAAATATTTCATTTTTCTAGCTGTATTTCCACAGCCGTCACGCTGAACGACCAAACGTATCAATGTTCTGTTATCACAAAACAAATTATGAGCACGACCACCTAAACGATCTTAACATGAGCATGTGAGAACTTTTAGTCATCTTCATTTTCAATCTTGTAGTGATTACTCGAAGAATTTTTTTCTTGGTACATTTTATACTGCTCTGCTACAGCTGCATCGCCCTCCAATAGGTGTTTCCCTAACAATCTTTGGTACTCAGCACCAATACTCAGCTGAGATCTAAGCTGTGTTAGTATATAATGTTCTATCAAAAAACTTTCGAATTAGCCTTCTCAAATCCACATTTATTACGTTTCGTTCTAGGATTGCAACTAAGCACGCGGTATACTGCACCCGATCGACATGTACGGGAACCTACCTTTGAATGCTCCGAAGTGCAGTGGACATCTAAGTTTTTTGCCAAATGCGCGTCTAAGACAGCCATCTAACAGCGGGTAGTAAGAACTCAGAACATGTGTAGCTCAACTGTTCTGTGTCTGAAGTTGGTTACAAAAAGTTATTCTTCTCAGGACTTTGAAGAATACTCTACACTACTTAATACAGTACTATTTTCAAAGCGTTTCAAATCCTGAAGAAAAGACCAAAGTATGGAGTCTATAACAAAGAACCATTCACTAGGTTCAGTTTGAAAGCTCTCATAGTTGGTGAGCATCATTGCAGCAGAACAAAGCAACAGAGTATCTGAAATTTCCCTGTAGTCTTACTGCTGACGCCGCCAGCTTCCCTAGTTGGGTTCGCTCTCTACCTTTCTTCTGTCTTACATCTCTTTCCAGCAAATCAAAACATGTCGCTTAATATCCACAAGGAAAACAAATATGTTTTCTTTGACTTTGTGACTGCATTTAAAGTTGCAAGGATGTTGGCAGGCTCGCACTTCACCTTGCGACCATACCCTGCCATCGCATGCGTAGGCCGGCAGCGGCCGCAGGCGCACAAACACAGGCCCCGGTGACAGCAGCACAGGACTGGTAGTGAACCGCCGAAGCACAGTCGAGTCAGGGACACTAGGCTTTGCGGTGACCAGACTCCAGTCAGAGAGCTCCAAGCACCGATGAATACACTAGCTTAATTTTTTCTCTCCCGTATTGGCTTCATAAACCAACGCATGCTTTCTCCCATTAATCTTCTCATTTCCATGCCGCCTTCAAATTTAAACATCATTCGACACTTTGACAGTCGCATCTCGAACAAAATGAAACAAGCTGCAGAATAAATTTTTGTACTTGATGTACTTGATGTTACACTGCTCTCATTTCTTCTTGTGAACAACTTCTTTCATTTGACTGTTTTATCATTGTGACCTTCTCATTGGTTTAGACACGTAAGGGTTTCATACGCAGCATAGAACAGAGTCAAGGTTGTTTTAGAAATTCCTCTAAATTCTTAAATAATCTATATAGAAAGCGCAGCTTCTATGCTCTTACTTTCATTAAATTTTTGTTCAAAGACAAACAATTGTATTTCATTGTTAGCCATAGTGAATGAATTGTATTCTCGCCATAAGCAGCCAACAACAAAACGCATTGCAATACTTTAACAATAACAATTAAAAGTGTCATGATGAATAAAAGTGTCGCTGTCACAGCAAGCAACCACACATATAAAAATAAATAAATCTCCTACCTTTTTCGGAATATACGTACAGCGCGTTAGACGTATTGCGCATTACTTTGGAACCATTTTTCGCTATCATGGGCAAGGCATAAAAAGATCCTTTGTAGTCGAATTTTTTGCTGAAAAAAAGTGATGTTCGTATATATCGAGCATGTTCACAAAGCAAAGTAGGCGCATTGAGAAAACATATTGGAGGGTCTAGAGCGCATAGAGCAGAAGGGAACCCACTTGATTCCATTGATGCCTATTTATGTCAATGAAGCAAAATGACTAGACTCTTTCCTTTCCGTGTTGTAGCGCATAATATTGCACTCCAAGCATAGCGGTGTGTGTACCGTTAGATCCGTGCGGGAAAATGACAGCTTGCGTTTTTTTGCTGTACTCGTTCACCCATTAGCAATGATGCTGTTCAGAAAATCGTCTTGCGGAGGGCTGAGAGCAAAAAGGAAGGTGGTCCATCTGCCACCTGGGCCCTGTGATCTGGTGGCGTCATCATAACCTGGCTATTGCGGCAGGTGGCAACCTTCCCATGATAGCAGGTGGTAGTTAATGTAATGACTACTCCCGTCAGGTTGTTCTGATTTCACAAGCCACAAGCTGCGGCAGTGGCGCATCACTTAACCGATCTGCCACAGCGCCACGATTGGTATAACGACAGCAAAAAAACAATCCGGCATTTATGGCTACATCGGTAGAACCTAGACGACTCTAACAGACTACTTGCACGGGACGAATCTGTAGTGCTGTCGACTGTGCCCTTAGAGAGAGAGAGAAAGAGAAAGATGAACGGAAAGAAAGGAAGGTTAACTAAGCGGCGCCCAGTATCCTATCCTGCACGTGTGAAGGGGAACTGAGGAAGAGATAGGAATGAGAGAGAGGAGAGGGCGATCGCTTTTTAGCTTCTCCGTAGGCCATCACTAACAGGATGCACAGAGCGCAGACTCAAAATTTACAACCTTGAACTCAATACCTTCAAGAACTTCACGAGCGCCTTTGCAACTGTCATATGAGAGGAATATTTAATCCAAAGACCCAGAATTTAGGCTCCTGAGAGAGGACGAGAATCTAAGCGGCGGAGCTTTGCAGCAAGAAGGACACGCTCGCGCTCAAATCGAGGGCTGTCCCAAAGTAGGTGCTCAACTGACTTGTCGCACCCGCAGTTCTCGCATGCAAAAAAGTTTGCCATAGCGATTAGGTGGTAGCAGGCATTTGTAAACGGAAATGCCAGACACAGGCGACACAACAGCGTAGCATCGCATAGGGAGAGGACTTACGGTGGATTCAGTTGAAATGAGGGGTCGACGCGGTGCAAACGGCGTGCCGAGATTCTTGGCGATAAGCAAGACGCTAAAATCTTATTTCGACCAAGCACTCGCAGATGTTTTGATGCGTCGGCTCTTGTCCTTGGTACCCGTACAATTTTAGTACTGCCATGAGCCTAATGAGCCGCAGCGTCAGCTGCGACTTCTCCGACATTGTCACAGTGTCCTTGTAGCTACTGGAAGATGATCTCATGACCCTCGTCCAGTGCCCTGTCTAATAAGATGTCTAATCTCGGCTACCAGTTTCTCGTGATCTCCATGCAATAAAGAAGAATTAAGACATTGTAAGGCAGGTTTTGAATACCAGAACACGATCCATTTGTGTGATGTTTGTGCATTCATGTACTGTAGAGCCGCCCAAAGAGCGGCCAATTCTGAACCGGCGGAGGTTGTCCGATGCAAAATTAGCTGGTTAATACTGACTGCTTGCTGGAAAGACCATGGCGCAAGTTGAACTTGCAGATGAGGCCGAGCCATCTGTATATGCATTTGTGCGGTCATTATATTTCGCGTTGAATGCAGCTTTTTAAGAGCCGGCGACGATAAGTTTGATTTTTTCGCTATCCCAAGAATTTCAAAGCGCGCACATGGCTCTCGCAAACACCATAGAGCAGACGAAGGCCACGCCACCGAGGTGAACTGTGATGGGATGGACGACTGATGGGCAGCTATTACCACCGAATACGCTGCCTGTGATATTTGTACCGCCACTGAAACAAGGTGGTGCTGGAGAATCCTCGCTAGGTTGACGTATGTAGTCCAGCAGGATTTCAAGAGTTATATACGTCGAAAGAGGGTGGTCCTTGGTGATAGGAATGGTTGCAAGTGTTGAGGCACTGAGAGGGAGACCCAAACATGTTAGAGAGGCCGGACCTTGTACAGTATGGAGGGCACGCAAATTCGTCTTGCATGTATTCGCAAGCACTGGGGTACTATACCACAAAAAACTCTAGAAGAATGTTCTGTACAGCTGCAGCACTAATCAAACCGATGAGCTAAAAGATTTCCCTCCAGAAAAATTTGAGCAGGTGAGCAATAGTGGTTAGCATTTGTTTCGAAATGTGCAATGCGGGCTCTTTGATAGATTCCGGTCTATGATAATGCCTAAGAAACGTTGATAAGTACAACAGGCGATGATTTGGCCGTCGAGTGTGAGCGAATAGTGAGTAATACATTTCCGCGTAAAAGCTACTAAAGCGCACTTCTCGGCTCATAAGGATTGGTTAACGTTATATGCCGGTGTAAGAACGAAAAATATCCTTTTATGCGACTTCATACGAAAAGAGGACGCCAGGCCGCAGAAGTGACCCATTAACGCTTCTGCGTCATGCCCATAATGCGGAGCTTAAGTGTCCCCTGAGGTTTTCGTCTGTTTATGGCACCTCTAAGATGACTTTTTCTTTTAGTGCCGCAGGACCTTACTCGCCAACACAGCCAAGAAATTCGGAGGTACTTTGAGTTCCGCCTGTCCCTTTAAGTTTTACCGATCTTGAATTACTGACTAAAAACATTTTCGCAACGACTGCGATCGAAAACAAGGTTTGCTAACTTTTGCTAACTCACATGGCAGTGGCGACGACGTGAATTCACACCGGCTAAACCCCGCTCTTCTGCGTTGTTGCAGATTGCTTCGCCAACGGTTGCAAGTGCTGCAGCGACTACATAACGTGGAGCATCGGAATCGACAGCAATACGTCACCGTTCCTGGCACTGGTTATCTGCACAGCGCATCGAGCGACGAGAAGAAGCCTATAAAGCCAAGCCGTCACCGCCCCCAGCTTCACATGGCAGTGGCGACGACGTGAAGGCACACCGGCTAAACCCCGCTCTTCTGCCTTGTTGCAGATTGCTTCGCCAACGGTTGCAAGTGCTGCAGCGACTACATAACGTGGAGCATCGGAATCGACAGCAAAACGTCACCGTCCCTGGCACTGGTTATCTGCACAGCGCATCGAGCGACGAGAAGAAGCCTATAAAGCCAAGCCGTCACCGCCCCCAGCTTCACATGGCTGTGGTGACGATGTGAATGCACACCGGCTAAACCCCGCTCTTCTGCCTTGTTGCAGATTGCTTCGCCAACGGTTGCAAGTGCTGCAGCGACTACATAACGTGGAGCATCGGAATCGACAGCAAAACGTCACCGTCCCTGGCACTGCTTATCTGCACAGCGAGCGCATCGAGCGACGAGAAGAAGCCCATAAAGCCAAGCCGTCACCGCCCCCAGCTTCACGTGGCAGTGGCGACGACGTGAATGCACACCGGCTAAACCCCGCTCTTCTGCCTTGTTGCAGGTTAGTGCTTACAGCGTTAGTGCTGCCGCTTGATTAATTATCTACGTCGTCTCCACTGCCAAAGTTGAAATCTGTTGTTGTTCAAAGATGTCGAAAGAGCTGGCTAAAGTGAAGGATGAAATGTGAGCAGAATTTCTTAAGCTTAAAGAGGAGCTCCGACAAGAAATGAAGACGATGAAAGAATCAGTTGAGCGGAGTTTAAGGAATGAAATTCGGGAAATACGAGCTGATCATATCGAAACAAACAAAGCCCTTACATATGCGAACGAAACACTTGAGGAACTACAGAAAAACTGGACAATGAAATTGAAAAAACTCTAAGCTGGAAAAAGAGAATGAAATTCTTCGTTCCAAATGTGGGACCCTAGAGCAAAACACTGCAGAACTAGAGAAACGCCTTGTTCGTTTAGAAATGTACTCTCGAAAGGCGAACATTGAAATCCAGGGTGTAGAGCAGAAAGAAAGTGAAAGTGTACTGGAGATAGTTTCCGAACTTTGGAAGACTATCAGTGAGCCTATTTCCGAAGCTGACATAGAGAGTTGTCACCGTTTGCCCGCTCGACAAGGAAAAACGCCAAACATTCTCGTCCAGTTCAAGTCACGAGCGAAACGCGATGAAATGCCCAGAAAAGCAAAGAAAATGTGTCTCACAAACACTGATTTAGGAATCGAAGGTAGTGACACAATATATGTGAATGAACATCTTTGCCCAGTCTTGAAACATTTGCTTGGCCTGGCTGCCAAAGGAAACGGGAGCATCAGTGGAAGTCGGTCTGGTCGGTTAATGGAAAGACTTTTGTAAAGCAGGCAGACGGCACTGATGCTGTGCAGATAGAAAATGAAAAGGACCTTGAAAAGATCTGCTAGGCAATGTTTAGAGCAGCACAGCGATACCGCATCAATCGAAAATGCGCTATCACGAATTTGCTTTTCCCCAAAACATAAAACTTGAACAGTCCACACAAAACCCTGTCTTACATATCAACGCACGTTCTGCTTGTAACAAGGATGAGTGCATTAGTAGTTTTCTAAATGAATTTAATTTCAAGTTTAAAATAATATTGTGGACAGAAACTTGGTATTTTGAGCATAGTAATATGTTTTACCTAGAGGACTATAGAAACTTTCTTATTAATCGATTTGGTAGACGCGGCGGTGGTATTGCTATATATGTAGATTCTGCCGATGACTACGAGATAGTTCCAGAGATTTCAAAATCATGTAATGATTTTGAAATATTAACTTTGAAATATAAGCAGGAAGCGGTTACAGTTGTGTACCGGCCCCCGGGTGGCAAGGTTTCAAATTTTCTTACCTTCTTTGACATAATTCTTGACTACATGCGTGTTAATAACCTCAGATTAATTTGCGGGGGTGATTTTATTATTAACATTTCTCAACATAATACTGCGGCAAATGACCTTATCACAACGCTTCACAGCTCTGATTTCACAAATGTATTTGAAACATCAACTCGCGTCACGTCATCTAGTACGTCTATACTTGATTTACTGATAACAAACATAGAGACAGTCATTTCTGACGCTGGTACTATTACATCAGATATTAGTGACTACTGTCCAGTCTTTATGATCTACAAATCAGAAACAAGAGCTAAAACTGATGCTTTTTGCCCGATTACATTGCAGTACATAACAGACCTCGCATTGCAGTCATTTAAACATGATGTCGCCGTTTATGATTGGTCGTTCATATTTCGCATTAAAGATGCAAGTGATGCCTATACCGCATTCATTCAAATCTTCGTGCAGATATACACAAGACACTTCCCATTTAGGAGCTTTAAGAAACCAAGAAAGATAAGGAAGCCGTGGGTCACAAGGGCTCATCTAGGCATGATCACAAAGAAGAATACTCTTTATCATGTCTTTCTGCGATCGCGCTCGCCTGCCGATCTAGATGGTTTTAAAGCAGCCAGAAATAGGCCTAATGCTGAAATAAGAAAGTGTACTTCCAAGAATTATTCTCTGATATCGCGCGAAAGAGCCCAATAATCGTTTGGAAAGTAGTAAATAAGGTCTTAGGTCGCGGAAAGAAAAACACAGAGACAAACAGAATTACTTTTAACAACTCCGAATTGACTGGAAAGGCACTCGCGGAACATTTTAATGAACATTTTATTAAATCTATACCAAGGGACAATAACCCATTAAGTTTGGATATGGCTATTCAAAGCGTTCCCGAAAGTATGTTTTTGCAGCCAACCAATGAATCAATCTACAGAACATTTATTCATTTGAATAACAGTACAGCATTAGATGTTGATAATATGCAAGTAAAGCCTATTAAATATGTTTTGGAGGATAATCTTCCTGTTCTAACTCATATCTATAACTTGGTCCTTGAAACGGGTGTATTTCCAGTTGCCGTTAAGAAAGCTAGATTAACTGCAGTTCATAAGGGGGCGATAAAAAATTGGTTTCAAATTACAGACCAATATCTGTTCTCCCAATATTTTCAAAGGGGCTAGAGAAACTAATTTATGATCGGTTAATTCTTTTTCAAGAGAAGCATAATGTGCTAAGCAATGCCCAACATGGATTTCGGAAAAATAGATCAACAGAGACAGCCTTATTGACTCTGAAAGAAAATATACTACAAAATATAGAAAATAACAATTTTACCATAGGTTTATTTATTGACTTCACGAAGGCCTTTTATTGTTTTAATCACGATATACTGCTGCATAAACTTTCACTCTACGGAATTCGCGGCATACCACTAGAACTGTTTCGGTCATATGTGAGTGGCAGAACTCAGTGCGTATGCATCGATAGGGAACAGTCAAATTTCTTAACAATTACACATGGTGTGCCACAAGGAAGTGTTGTCGGGCCTTTATTATTTATTTTATATATTAATGATATTGTTACACTAGACCAAACAGAGAAGTTCATAATATATGCAGATGACAGCACAGTTTTATATTCTGGTCCAAGTGTACACATATTAGTACTAAAATGCAATGATATGCTTGACCAGCTCTTGCTCTGGTCGCAGTGCAACAAGATAAATATTAATGCAGCAAAAACAAAAGCAATTATCTTCCGGGCAAAAAATAAACCACTTCAAATTCAACATGCAATTTGATATGCTGATAAATAAATTGAAATTGTGCATGAGCACAAAATTCTGGAAGTTGTTTTCTCGTCTAATCTCAGCTGGTATACGCAGGTGAAAAACATATGTAAAAAGCTCGCTGCGACAGCAGGAGCACTGTCACAATGCCGAACGCTGCTGCCCACAAACGTTAAGCGACAAATTTATTATGCACTTTTCGAATCTCATATTAATTACTGTAGCTTAATATGGGCAACCACTACGAAAACAAATATTGCGAAGATTCTGCGCCTCCAAAAGAAAACCCTTCGTCACATTGCGAACGTACACGGCTTATCCCCAACAAACGTTTTGTTTCCATTGTATCACATTGTCCGCATTGATCATATGTATGATTTCCGGATGCTACGTTTGTTTTCTTTTTCTAACAGTTCTTACAAGGCCTTTATAACTGAAACAGCGTCCCTAAAAATTAAACATACTTCTCCTCATACCCGCAGCACGGACGCTTGGTTTGTTCCTCATTTTAGAACTACTTATAAACTTCAAACATTGCAACACAATCTTCCGCATGTACTTAACAAAATATAAACATACCACAAATTTCAGGTTCAAAGAATTGCGACGGTATTTCATAGAGTTGTGAACTATTTCTTTTTTTTAGATATGTTACTTCTGATTCTCTAGGTGGCCTGTGATGTACGGAGACAATTTTGTGCATTTCTCTAATATTTTGATTATTTCATACAATTTGATGTGTGTATTCTGCTTTTCATGTTTGTATATGGGTTCAAAATGTTTATAAGTGAACATTAAGTGCGTCTTTGAGATCCTATTACATGTGCATTTCTTAATTACGTATTATTTTTGCACTAGATGAGCCTAGAAGTTGCAGTTTTAAGCATATAATTGCATGTAAAAGTGTATTCATTGTTTGTATTTGATAGTGTGTATATTTGTTCTCCTTTGTTGTATCTTTCTTATGTTCATTTCTACCAGCTGGTATGTCGAAGCCACTGCTATGTAAAGGTTTTCCGGGCCCAGTCAAGTTGCAAAAGCAGCTTTTTGCCTGGAAATCCTTCCAGTTGTTCTGGAGAAATAAATTCAATTCAATTCAATTCATTTCAATTCAATACAACATTAATTTATTTATACACGCATTATTGATGCATTTATGCGGTAGACAATGAAACACAATACACGAATATATTCTCTTCAATTCGAGTATGAGGTCTTTGATTTAGGCATTCCAAGGCCGTTTTAGCTTCCGTACCTTTAGGAGCAATATACGGGAAGTAGAATTTGAGTGAGTCGTTATTAAAACATTAATTGAAAGAATTATAAGAAACAGCATAAAGAAGTCAATTACTTTTGCGGTTTTAAGTTAATTCTTTTTTTAGATTACAATATTTTTCGCTAACACCAATGCAAGCACTCACGTCCTCTTGGCTAACGTACCAAATAAGTCCAACTACTATCATTCATCAGAATAGACCACGTGTGTCTGAAAGCGTAGCTCGTCCTTCAGCTGTGCGGCAGTATTCCGAATACTACCCCAGCTGTACATAACATTTTATGTGGTATAACATCTACTTCCTATTTTCCATGTAAGATTATTTTGTCTTCCTGATAGGTGTTAACAGCCGGTTTGTCGAGGTTTTTTCTGTGTTGTACTGCATCTGCAGAACGTTGCAACGTGCCGAGTTAGTAGCCTGTCGCAGAGTACCAGCTCCTTCGAGGGAAAGCCGTGTCCTTGTTCTCTTCGCCACTCTACATAGCACTCTTAAATTAACGACTTCGCATTTCTTTTTTGTTTTAGGCCCAGGCGTAACACATAAAGAGATGCTGCATGCTTGGAAGAAGAATAAGCAAATGTTTAAGCTCCAAAAAAACTTGTCTGGTTTCAATTCTGTGCTCCGGTCTTTTTTCGTCACTTATCCTCACGTTGCAAATTTTTTATTCTTCCCACAATAAAATCGAACGCTATAGGCGCCTTTATGCAGATATTCCTGCAAAGAGGACCGCTTTGGAAAGGGCAACCAGAACACCATTTCGAGCGAGGCCGCTCTACGGGGGAGCTATGCGAGTACCAGAAGTATCGCTATCAGCCCCAGCAGGCAAAAAAATTTTATATTCTTCCCTGCACCGTCCTCCGTCGTAACGACTTCGGAGCTCAATCCCAAGCAGCACAGGTAGTCGGCCCAATATTGCAAAAGGATGGTCCCATCTTGGTGCCTTGTAGGGCCGGCCTTTGCCAATACGGTTCCAGTGTTGGCCAATTATCTGCAAAACCCCTTTCTTATACCTCGGACTCCCTCTCGGCACTCTGCCCGGAACTCCGGTTAAACATTCTCGTCCGAGGCCTGTGCGTGCAGTTGACGTGGGCACGCCAGTCGCTCGCGCTCCCGTTTCCATCGGCAATGAAACCTCGTTACTACTAATGAGCGTTCTTGCAAAGCTCCAGCGATTGTAACTGATGTTGAAAATTGGATTTGAGGAAACGAAATGGCGCAGTAACTATTTCACCTCTCGGTGGGCAGGCGAACCGCACCGGAAGAGAATGTAAGAAGGTGGGGGTGAATTGAGAAAGAGAGAAAGAGGTGCCGTTGTTGACGGCTGCAGAATAATTTTGACTACCTGGGGATCTTAACGTGCCCTGACATCGCACAGCATACGAGCCCCTTACGGTTCGCCTCTATCGAAGCGCGTTTGTCGCGGCCGGGTTAGAACCCAGAAATTCCGGCACTGTAGCCGAGCGTCCTATCCACTTAGCCAGCATGGTGGATTAAATAGTGTTGATTATATTATCACTTCAATGTTTGTTTTTCGGCGCTCTCGCTTGCTTGAACGGTGGGGGACATTGCATTTTCTGGCTGAGTTCACGTTCAAGAAGTATGAAAAGGCGGAGCATTTTCGCACTTAATGAAAGAGAAAATGCTTCAACCGTCCAAATGGTGTCTAGATTTTAATTGGCACTCTTCTTGCATTCTATGAGCATTATTACATTGAGCTTTCACAGTGTATTGAAACACTGACTGAAGTTAGATGCCTTTTCTCGCACGTGTTTTTTGGGCATATGTCCTGTGGCAGCGCTATTTTCAGTATGAAGTACTTTGTTAATGCATATGAGCATTAAATTTGAATGGTACCTGTGGTCATTCATTTAGCGCCTCATCTTTCTAATGTACTGCGTATCTCTAAGGCAAATAAATAAATAAAAATAATGTTGAAAGAATAATTCTATGCGCCCATTACCTACTGTATACTGATTTTCATTGTTGACACGAGCACCAATATCCATACGTTATGATACAAAATTTTGCCTTCAGAGTGAAGAAATCCAAACTTTAGTACAGTTTTCACCCTCACTGCTTTATCAGAAAGCATTCCTGGTGCATGAAACCATGCTATGAAGATAATAGAGCACGTAAGTCCGAAAACAAAACACTGCAGTATTTTCCTTGTCCGCACTGCTGGCATAGCCAGCTGCGCAAACATACACAGTGGAGGCAGATAGAAACATTCAACATCAAGCACAATTTTAAAAGATAGGTTGAATACTACGCATTTCTGCCGATTCAGCCAAAAGCAGACGTGTACATTCCTTCAGCACAAAACTTAGGGTTGTGCTCTCCACCAGAGAGCGTGACTGAAGTGTCGCCAGTGTATGGACAAGTATAGACTTCTATGCGAGCATAGTATGCAAGCGTCATCATCGTCAGCCTGAATATGCCCACTGCAGAGCACAGGGTACTCTCATGTCACTCCAGTTAGCCCTGTTAACAAACGGACATGAAAAACCTTGCTCAGGAATCCCATGCACGGAATTCTAAATTTATTCTGATAAAGAAAGCTTTTTACAATCTCACAACATATTTCAAAAAATATTTTCACAAAAAAACAATGAAAAAGATAAAGATAGCCAGAAATAGTCACTGAAGTAATTCTGTCTTACCAGACGAGGTTTTTGACGGTATTGAGTCATTTTTGTTCAGTAATATCGCTTAGCGGCATGGCGTTTGTGGCATTGCGCTTCCCTCGGAATGCAGAAGCCTCAGCTGACAATATACCTGCGACCGCATGCTAACTCCCTGAACGCTATAACAAGTCAAGAGCAGCTGTACTTTGCGATTTGAAATACGCGAGAGTGATACTTGTGGCTTCGCTTGCCTAGTGATAGATACTATTGAACTGCAGTATCTGCGGCCTTTCTTACATTACACTGGATCAGCAGTCTCTGCTGGGGTAATGGTGTAGATGCAATGTATGTTTTAGCACGTTCTTCACTCCTTGGATTTTTGCACATACCTGTCTAAGTTTTATCGAGCTCCAGTGTACTTAGTGAAAGCATTTTCTTACCGTCCATGTTCTGTCTTCGTGCTCGTTTTCATCACCATCGCTTCAGTTTTTATCACGATTTTCCGGTCATAGCATCTATCTCACTGTTATCCCGTCATCATTTTTTCTCTTAACACTACGATTAACCGAAGTCGAATATCGGAAAAGTACCGCGCATTTCCTACATTTTGATGAGATGTCGGTGTGACAGCTATATGAAAAATCGTTTCGGCGCTCGAAAAGAAAAACATGCAGGAGGAAAGGGCAGACTACAGCTTCGCAGGACCTAGGCTAAGGACACAGTGTTAGGAAAACCGCTTTTTGTCATAGCCTTTTTTTGCCTCCATCTGGCACTCAGCTTTTGGCCTGGCAATGTTTCATAACACAATTGAGAATAAACCAGCCCAGCTGTGTATGCTTGGCAGCTATAGTTTAACAAAACACTGGAAAGGACACTTAAGCTGAGCCCTAAAGTTACGGCTCCTTAGCGTAATGTGTTTATTCCCATATATGCAGAAGGTCATTCTCATCTTTACATTCATTGACCACTGGGAGCACTCGTAGCCGCCCTGGTGCAGTGGTGCAGCGGCCTAGGGATGCGCCAGTGGCCTGCTTTCGCAGGTGCTCCCAGCAGTGTGCCTTTACTACTCAGATTCCTCTTCCCGAGCGACCATTTATTTATTTATTTGTAAAGCTAAAGTTGATACACGCAGTAAAACGTGTCCTAAGTAACGAACGTAATGAAAATGCAAAAAGCACCACTAAGTGTGAGCAAAAAGTGGGTGAAGCTCGGCCTTTGTAAACCGTTTTGTCGTATTTGCAAGCATGCTGACAATGAAGTTTTTCCAGAGAATCTGAAAATACATTAACGTACCTTTCACCATTCTCTGTAAATCCACTGTGAAAATTTATGCTGTTTTGAGATACATTGTCGAACCTAAAGTAGACACAATTTCTTCCACCATTGGTAATTTCGTAATTGGATTCGTAGAGCCAGTAAATGTCCGAATTGCTGAGTGCCTGAAATAGTATAGCGTTTGTAAGTGAAATTAATAATCACTTTACAGAAGACGGCACTCATCTAAAAAGTTAGCATGGAAAAGCAATCGCAGCATGGCTAGCTCAAAAATTATAATATATTTCGCTGTTCAGAACGGTTCATATGAGTGGGGGACAGTTATTGCAAACATGAAGCTCTATAATTCAGTACAGGATCTAGATATAATGTGCACTAGATATAGGATCTGCCGTGAACTACGAGAGAGTATAGGGCCAGGTGTGAAGTCCACAGGGGTAATAAACGGAAAAAGAGCATACAGATACAAAGGGGTGCAAAGAAAAAAAACAACATAAAAGCTGCTCACTACCTCTTAGAAAGCGGCATGGAAAGTCCGCTTTTTATCCGCTTTTTATTGGCGAAGTGACTTCTACGTGTCTCATATTATCTCAAAGACACATACTGCAGCGCAGAACCTCCACCTTCAATGAAAATTTGCCTTATGCATTGCACAATGTTTTAATGTACGCTTTTTATAATCACCGGCGTCGAAATTTTGGTGTCTAAATTTTTCTAATTGCAGCTACCCTATACTTAAATGTGCCAAACAGGACTCTGCCATCTGCTCTGTGCTCAACTTCAGACTGCTGCGTAGCGGCTTTCTCAAAAGTTTAGAGTAGTAACATTTTATTAAGAAAACTTTTCATATGTATAGAACCGCTTAGGTCGCCTAAGAACATGCATGCTGAGAACATTGATTAAAACTAAGATTTTTGTAGCATGCGTAATTGATTTGTTGTCCTTGAAACCTCACAATTTAGGATCCGCCTTTTGCAGACAAAGAAAACGCCGCAAACAGAGAAGCGGAACACGTTGTAAATAGCCGCGCTGTCGGTAGTTCCGCATCAGATGTATTCTAGAAAGTAAGTTCAACCCGATTTCCAGGAGATAAAAG
Source organism: Amblyomma americanum (assembly GCF_052857255.1). Classification (NCBI taxonomy): domain Eukaryota; kingdom Metazoa; phylum Arthropoda; class Arachnida; order Ixodida; family Ixodidae; genus Amblyomma; species Amblyomma americanum. The sequence goes on from NC_135501.1 coordinate 90,541,499, forward strand.
ATTTTTGCTTGTCCTCGAATGAGAATATCTGTCAGTTGTTTTGCGTGAGACTATTAGCTACGGACATTTAAATCGGTCAGGTCGTTTCGTGAAGAAGCTGATTTGGAAACTGCAATTAAAGGATTCTACTGCGCATCAGCGAATATTCGTTAGGCTCTGAGCGTTGCCAGCAAAAACAGTTCTTTTAAATTGCGCGTAAAATTTCCTGGCATTAAAATTAGGTTTAAACGCTTAGGCACAAGAGGTTGATTTCATGGAATGGTGCAATGAAGTTCACCTTTGAGATGTTTTGGTACTGAAAGTAATCTTCGTATATGGCCATGCGGCTGACTCCGCGATATTGGACATTAGCGCAGATTAAAAGCAGATTAGAGACTGTTAATACGGTGGCTGTCAGGAAGCCCATTCTGAAGCGAACTTGCCCAGTGAAGATCGAGTCGTGCTCTTTTAGTCACAGCTGCAGCGTCAATCCATACACGGGTAGCAATTCTCGCTTGTGCTCCTGGTTATATAGTCCACAAGAGCTATCCGCGTGTACAAATGTAAAATTGAATCGAGATACGATATGCAATGAATTGAGATTGATATGCGCTTTATCTTCCTTTCGAATATTGCTTGCATAGTTCACGGGGTTATTATGCAAATAAAATGGTTCAATTCATTCCCGGCAGCAGATTTTGTCTCTTGCTGCCACAAAATGTCATTTTAACGGCGTCGTTTCGCTCTCGTTCATGCGTGGAATGGCCCTCTATACTGAAAATGCAGCAAAAGATGTGACCGAAAAAACTGACCTGCCGATTACAACAACGTTTTTCCTTCCAGGCAACGTTCGGACCTCTCATGTGGGGTCATGTTCTTGAACTAGACTACTGCACCCGATTATAGGAGTTTCTTTCTGAGTTTGCCGTTTTATGGCGTGAGGTCCACGTAGGAGCTAAATTCCTTGCGCTCACTTTCATGAGCGGGGCTCTGAGTGCTTTACTTCTTCCTTTCTCGAAACATCTTCTTGTTGGTTTAGGATGAACAGCTCGATGTTTTGTTTTTTCATCAAGGTCTTCAGCAAAATTTAAAAAATATTTACCCCTCAAGCGGTGGCTTTATTTCCACGGTACTCAGTAAAGGGTGCACCGAAACCTGTAATGAGTTTGCCGTGAATCGTATCGCAGCACCACTTTCGCATACAAAAAATGATTATATTGCGTTGTGGGCTAACCTGTTTTTGTGCAACAACTTAAACCTCACTGTGCAGAACTGATAATTCTTAAGATTATGCACAGAATTAAGCGGTATGATGACGTTTTTAAAGCGAAACTAGAAAGTAGTACAATTTTTTTCTTAAAATGCCGCCACTTATGTGCGTGTCCACCATAATCGCAAGTTCTGATTCAGCGGCAAACCTTGAACTTTGCCCTCAAGCATACATGTAGAGCTCTTCGACGCTCTTTTTTCTCGCGTAACCAACTTACCTCTACCTATTTCCCAAGAGAACGCCACTCAGCCAGCTGGGACTCCGAATCACAAATATTTCTCACTTCCATCAATGCCACAAACTTAGAAACACCCGTTGTTCGTAAAATAACACACTTTTGACGCGCGAAAACTTTAAAAAATGCGCTCAGTTCACTGATGAATGCGGCAACAGAGGCACCCTCTAGCTGCTGGCAGTATAGTCTGTGCGCTGAGACATGTTAAGGACAGTCGTTAGATTTTTCTTTCGTCTCATATTCAGACCATTTCGAACAATTAAATAACCTGAGGCAGGCACTATAGAATTATTCACGAATTTTGACAAAATTAATGCATTTTTCTGACCGCAGTTGTCTTTGATGTAACTAAAGGTTCGCTATAATTTGCTACTATAAGGAACAGAAATTCTTCGTAGTCGCTTCACTCGTCTCAACTCGTAAAAGAAGTGCCCTCAAAACACATCCGTCACTCCTGACATCATAATAGTATTCTTGATTGTTGCTTGAACAGCTAAACATTATGCACAGCAATTCTGGACCTGCGGTTTTAATTTCGTTCCTATCATCGTTTGCGCACGGTGCCTTATTTATACCGCTTCTTATTTAGCGTGCCAGCTTTGGCTCGCTAAGTAGTTAGAAGGTGTCGTGGCATGAAATGTACGATGATGTGCAATGTAACCTCACGGTATAGCAAACACGTCCCTCGAATAAGAGCGAAGCTTTACTGCGTGCTCGTCAGACCTTACAAAGCAAGTCCTCTTGCACATGCTAAGGATTTTCTCCAAGTGCTATGTGTTGGTTGCTATCTGCAGTCAAATAATCCTAGTCGTGACATATTTCCTTGCGCCATCTACACATCATACGGCTCCTCTTTCATGTCGTCTATGGCACTTCACCAATATTCTGTCTCGCCAAAGGTCTCACCACCGGAAAGGTAGCAGTCTGTGCCGTGTTTCACGCGCCAAACTATACCGGTGGCGGCGAACAAGGCCCACGCAATCTATCACTAATCTCTCTTCTTGAAGCATCGATCGTTGCGTTTTGTTTTTTTTTCATGAGAATACGCAAATTTAACTCATGTACATGTTTATGACTGCGCGTGGCGAATTATTTCGGCAGTATAAATGTGTTTTTTGGGCATACATATGAGAGTAAAGCACCAGATTTCGCATATGACAGCATCAAATGAAATATCAAGTTCTTTTATTCACCAATTTTTACACAATCAACTAGGAAAACATTCTGGGAGAGGAACAAGAAATTACTATCCTAATAGTTGACAGGGTTCCTGTTTCTGTCTTGGCATGGAAATGCTTAAAAAGAAACGAGACAGTTCAATAGGAGTTAATGATGCCAAAATCTTTTATAGGATACCCTTTTAATCCTTAGGACTGAAGAAATCTTCCCTACCTCAATATCGTCCACAACTTCACAGGGCTAAGCGCCCAAAATACCGTTATTCCCTCAAGGTAAAGATCAACGGGTATAAACGAGGCAGCGTTTTTGAAGATCAAATGCCCAAACGATCGTCACCATTCTTTTAGAAGCATGGTGGCTGAGGGCAGGAACTGTTTCCCAAACAGCAGGAGCTTTTTGGGAAATCGGCAGTCGCCTCTTTCTGTCCTCCTCAAGATCTTTCACTTTCCTATTGTCTTTCTTAAAACTTTATTATCTCGATCGCTCTCCGTGATTGTTTTCTTATTCCAGGCGAAAAGAGTTGACCTTGTGTGCTGAACTACTCTGCGTTTCGTCATTTTGGGTTACAGGTCGGCAGTACAGCTCGCATTGGCAGGACTTGCTTGCGAGTCCACCTCCCCTCCACCTACACCTTCATCCCACCTAAGTGATTCCACCTCTCTCACAAAATGATCGCCCTCTGAAAAGAGTGCGGAACGAAAATATAACTACCATATGTTCCAAAAAACGAAAAAAACCTTTCGAATTATCAGGTTATGCAAAGCTAAAAATACTAAAAAAACACCAGAAAAATGTCTCCACTCTTGGTTTACAAATGTCGGCACGAGCTACGATTTAAAAAAAAAAGCCCAGTGCGGATGTTCTATAAATCAAAGATAATGTTCAGCAATCGAAGTTGTCCAACATAGACTTGATAGGGGATATTCCCGTCTCAGTAACCGCACACCTATCCATAATACCATCCGAGGAGTGATATCCGAATGCGACATCTCTGGCTTACTGGTGGAGAAAAGCGGCAGAGTCTCAAACACCAAAATGTCACTAATGTCCTTCTCATAAAAAATAGTAAACATACAAACAAAGAAGTACCAACCAAACATCTCGTCCACGCCTTATAATCGAGCACACTCCCAGAATACATTTAAGTGGGTTATTTCAAAATCAAATTCCAACACTATGTGAAAAACCCCAGAAGATATTTCAGCTGCCAGAGTTGCGGCCATTGGTCGCATAATGTGCCGTGGTCGAAAACCCTGCACGAAAAGCGCATCACATGAGCACGCTTATGAAAGCTGAGAAGCAGCAGGAGTGTGCTTCGCAAACTGTGAAGGTGTTCAAGACGCCTACTGAAGGCTTTGCGCAGGCATAAATACATACTGTTCTCCAAGCTCGGTAAAATTAGCTGTACAGATCCGCCTTTTAGTTCATCGTCTGTGTTGATGGATTTTAAATTGAATTCCTTTTAAAACGCCTACGGAAGCGATCACTTCCCTGTAATAATCAGATTGTCATTCTCACCATCAGTCATTCAAAAAAAACCACGCCGTTGAAAGCTCCACACAGCAGACTGGGCGCTCTTTAGAGAAAAGGCCACTCTAGATGGGATTTTTTCTGCTGACATTCGTGTCGATGAACTGAACGAGACGTTCACAACTTATATTAACACTGCTGCACGCCTAACGATTCATCGGTCTTCCGGAGTGGAACGACTGAACCACAACGTTTAGTATAACGAAGATTGCAGAGCAACAGAAAACGAGCAGAACAAAACGTGAGGAAGTTTCCAGAGGTCCCCGACGCACGACAACCTCATAAATTTTAAAACGGCGAGAACTAATACACGGCATGTTCATCGCATTCTCGAGAGGGCTTCGTGGCAGGACTACATTTCGTCCATAGACAGTTGAATCGCATCCGGAAAAATATGGGAGCAAGTTTTATAACTAAGCAGCAACTTCTCCCCCTTCAGAATTCCTTTTTGCGCTGCTTGTGCTACACAAACAAATATGCGAGAGCAAGCATACGTTTTAGGTGGACATTTCTCATAGATTTTCAGGTCTTAACACTACGTTGAAGCTTTTCTGAAATACAAATCACAGCGCAAAACCAAGTACTGCCAGCTAGTGGCAGGAGAAATGTCTATTAAAATATTTTGATTACAGCGGAAGAAATCCATAGAGTACTCTCAGCTGGTAAGGAAATAGCACTCGGCCCTGACGAGCCATTAGGACCTGCTTGCCCACCTAAGCGAAGCTGTTGTACAAACTCTGCTGATATTCTTTAGCATAATACTTGAATCTGTAAAATTGTCAGTGGCTTAAAAGAAGGCCGTAATAGTGCCGTTTCTGAAATCTGGAAAACCGCCACCTCGGCTGGTAGTTACACACCAATCGCTCTCAGAAGTTTCCTTGCTAAATGTTTAGAATGCCTGCTAAATATTAGATTACGGTTTATCCTTTAATTGCCCGAACAATTGGTGTCCACCAATCTGTATTTAAAGAAGCTTTTTGTACAAATGATCATCTGGTCCAGACCGTCTTGAAAAAAAAAACAGTCCGCGAAGCATTCGCACACAAACAGTACTGTCTGGCAGCGTTTTTGGACTTCGAAAAGGCTTACGGTACCAAATGAAGCTTTGGGATTCTTCGGGACCGAGCGGACCTACGTATGCGTGGCAGGATGCTTAACTGAATGAAAGTCTTTCTGACCGTTCTTTTATGTACGTCTAGCTTCCACCTTTCAAGAAAATTTATTCACAAAAATGAGGTACCACAGGGTGTATTCTGTGCACCACGCTCTTAATTAAAAAAAAAATGAATGGCATAGCGAAAAGAACTCCAATGTACCTGATGTATTCCGTATACCTTGACCTTCAAATTCTATGCCATCGTCCAGCTTGTCAACATGCGAAAGAGAGATAAAATTCACGCAGACAAACTCGCGATTTCCGCAGACAAATGGATGTAAGTTTTCCCCACAAAAGGCAGTAGCTGTTTTTTTCTCACTGAGAAGAAGCTGTTAGAACGAACGCAGCCTGCACTTGAATGAAACAGTGCTACCAATAAAAGAAGAACATAAATTGTATGTATATAATTAAATAAAAACTTACATTCTTACAGCACATAAACACACTTAAAAAGAAAGTCTCACAATCTCTAAACCTATTGAAAGTTCTCTCAAAGAAGCAATGTGGTCCGACAAAAAATGTCTAATGCACATCTGTCGCTCTTTGGTACGTTCGTCTTTTTTTATTATGGGCGAATTGTCTGCCGTTCAGCAAGGCCTTCTTGACAAAATTTGATCCCAGTACATGACTCATGTGTGGCGCATACAGGATATCTTCAGTAGTCAGACTCTGTGCAGAAACAAATGTCCCCCTCTTCAAATAAAAACAATGGCGCTAACTTGTGCATATATACTCAAATGAACAAAATGGCTATGTAAAGTGATATTCACCAGCAAACCTCAAGCTACCAGGCCACTTATCTTGCGATTCGAAGAGATAGGCCAGGATCTCAATATAGTGGACACGTTGCACCGCAAATTTGTATTCACTGCGGGATATTACACCGTTTGTGTGGCCTTAGGAAAAGTAGTGAAAGAGAACCTCAGAAACAATATTATTTACACAGACTCCTTTAGTATTCAGAGAAGAAAACACGTAATAAATTTTCTAACTACAAAGCTTAGTACGGCTTGGCTATGGGCTTAGTTAGCTCTTATTTAAAGATGTAAACTGCAAAAAAGGCAGGAATAAAGCCAGCCACAAGGTCAGGCTTCTAACTGCTTATTAAACAGAACCAAAATTAGAAAGCATACGCAGAAAAAACAAAACATATCCCAAATGACACCCACTTCATCGCTCACATATACTCGCATGATCGCAAGCACACTGGTTTTTCGGAAAAAAATTCGCGCTGTGGCCAAGAACACAAAAACACTAGGAGATCAGAAAAATCTAGAATATTGTTCCCAGCTGCAGGGTTACACTGTAGGCATCCCGGATAATAATAATAATAATTCGTTTTGGGGGGAAAGGCAATGGCGCAGTATCTGTCTCATATATCGTTGGACACCTGAACCGTGCCGTGAGGGAAGGGTAAAGGAGGGAGTGAAAGAAGAAAGGAAGAGATAGGTGCCGTAGTGGAGGGCTCCGGAATAATTTCGACCACCTGGGGATCTTTAACGTGCACTGACATCGCACAGCACACGGGCGCCTTAGCGTTTTTCCTCCATAAAAACGAACCCGACCGCGGCGGCTGCGTTTTTATGGAGGAAAAACGCTAAGGCGCCCGTGTGCTGCGCGATGTCAGTGCACGTTAAAGATCCCCAGGTGGTCGAAATTATTCCGGAGCCCTCCACTACGGCACCTATCTCTTCCTTTCTTCTTTCACTCCCTCCTTTACCCTTCCCTCACGGCACGGTTCAGGTGTCCTACGATATATGAGACAGATACTGCGCCATTGCCTTTCCCCCCAAAACCAATTATTATTATTATTATTATTATTATTATTATTATTATTATTATTATTATTATTATTATTATTATTATCCGGGATGCCTACAGTGTAACCCTGCAGCTGGGAACAATATTCTCGATTTTTTTGATCTCCTAGTGTTTTTGTATTCTTGGCCAAAGCGCGAATTTTTTTCCGAGAAACCAGTGTGCTTGCGATCATGAGAGTATATGTGAGCGATGAAGTGGGTGTCATTTGGGACATGTTTTGTTTTTTCTGCGTATGTTTTCTTATTTTGGTTCTGCATAATAAGCAGTTACAAGCCTGACCTTGTGGCTGGCTTTATTCCTGCTTTTTTTGCAGTTTACATCTTTAAACAAGAACTAACTAAGCCCATAGCCAAGCCGTACTAAGCTTTGTAGTTAGAAAATTTATTACATGTTTTCTTCTCTGAATACTGAGGGAGTCTGTGTAAATAATAATGTTCCTGAGGTTCTCTTTCACTACTTTTCCTAAGGCCCCACAAACGGTGTAACATCCCGCAGTGAATACAAATTTGCGGTGCGAAATTCTTATTGTTTCTGTGGAAGTCACTCGTACCCGGATCCAGACTACCGGGAGGGTCGTGTCAAGAAAAATAAAAAACACGTGTATGAAATGGAAACTAGTAAAAAGCGAGAAATAAAATTCAATTTAACAAATCCTTCCTTCATTCTTATTCGTTTAGTTCTCAATATTTTCATTTCCTTTCATTATTAAATCATGTCTTCTTTTTTCACCTGCACTTCTGCTCTTGTTTCCTTTTTTTTCATTCCGTCATCTACGATTTTTCATTTCTGCTTTAAGAATTACCCTTCGCAGTGGTCTGATTTCTAAAGTGGCTAAAGTTTGATGCAGCCCCTGGTAAAAATATGGCGCTGGTCTCTTATGCCACTATATGTTTTGTAGCCCATGGTGTGAATTAAAAGGGTAGTGTAGGTGATTAAGTGTAAGTGAGAGATATCACCAGCTGTAATTTTTAGGATGTTCTGCTTTCCCTGCATATATTACCTGTGATCTCATTTGCTCTTAGCAAACAGCAGGAATCTTGTGCCTGTGATGGCATTTTTGGGTGCATCCCATTGTCGCTGCCTTTTGATAAAGTTTAAATTCCTGAATATTCTTGGACATTCTTCGAAATTCTTGGACATTACAAAAAGGATATGCACTATAAATTATAAAAAGGAAGGGGGTGCACTCCTTAGTCAATCGAACTTAAGGCTTTTCGTGTGCACCCCCTAACATCACCTTGTGTTGAGATGAAGGTATTTGTAATTTAGGGTACCGCTCCTTGAAAACAAGGAAACGCTTCGGGTTAAAAGTGAAATAATAACAAAGGTCAACTTACAACATCTAAAGAGTTGTCTACACTCATGTGGTAATGAGGTGACATCATACACACAAAATTATACGAACCATTACAATAAAGGTAGCTTTAGTTTAGGTTCATAACCTGCTTTATACTGCACCTCTACATTATACCTGTGCAAGAAGCTTTGGTTATTCGACCAGCCTACACTGAAAGACTACTTTTACTACACGAGCATGATAAAATAATCTCCTTCTTAAGCACTATTTTTTCTTGAGTGAATTACAAACCTCGACTTTTTACGTACAAAGCGCTGCTTCATCTAATCCTTACAGGATATGCAGCAGCAGATATTCTCATGAATTACATTTTGCCGGAACAGTAGAATGCAACCTCTATATAACATTTCTTCAGATGCTTAGAATAATGAAATAGTAAATACTGACTGACCGCATGAAAGAACGCCTATTAAAACAGTTACCTTCCATATCTGCTGTCACATGCAGACAACCTGAGCTTAATTAAATTTTAAGCTCACAAACATTCTGAAAATCCAAAACTGATATGGGTTCATGTCAGCTGTTGGAGATTATTCACATCAATGAAGATCATCTTCCTGCAGCGAAAAAAAGTGTGCGCAGTGCAAAGATGGTTTAGAAGAACGTTTTGTTGCGCTAGATAGTGCGTGTTGTAAAACAACAACTATAGCGCGACGAAGACGAACACAAGAATAGACCACACAGGACCAGCACTAAGCTTCAGCTAAACTTTATTCACTGACAGCGCAGCAAATATAAGGAGAATCAGGACATGCGCAGATATCAGTTCACACACAACACTATCAACAGAACGGTTCAAGATATGCTATTTCACTAACGCAAAATACAACTCTCTTTCTTTCATGAAATGCCTCCAATAGTTGGTTCCCTTGCCCTTGTATCTTTTCTTTTACCTACATTCTTTACCTCAAGGAACCATGTTTGACACTTTTTGCAATGCTCGCATCTAACCCGTGGCGAATGTTCTGCTCGAGGGCACTCATAGCACTCAGCGCAGTGCTAAGATGCGCACCACCTACGTCTTGTAGTGACTGCGCATGCTCGCCTGCCCTAAGGCCCGCGCAACTGGCACAGCTTTGCGCGTGCATTGCGAGCAAAGACAAAAGTGGTTGCCACATCAAGCCTGGCAAGAAGTTCACCAATTGCTGCATTGGGGTGGCATAGGATATACCGTTGTCATGCGGGAACGCCTATGTGGGCCAAACAGGGCGATGCATCAACGAAAGGGCAGGTGAGCATGCGCGATAATTAAAAGACGTAGATGGTGCGCATCGTTCACAGCACTGCGATGAGTGCCCTCGAGCCGCAGAACATTCGCCACGGGTTAGATGCAAGTACTGCAAAAAGTGTCAACAATGGTTTCTTGAGATAAAACTTTTAGGTAAAAGCAAGGATACAAGAACAAGGGAACTATTGGGGGCAATTCATATAAGAAACAGAGGTGTATTTTGTGTGAGCGATAAGTCTGACACTCTTCAATCCAGAAAAGGTATATCTTGAACGGTTCTGTTGATAGTGTTGTGTGTGAACTATCTGCGCATGTCCTGGTTTTTCATTATCTGCTGCGCTGTCAGTGAATAAAGTTGGAAGAAGTTTAGCGGTACTCTTGTGTGGTCCTTTCTTGTGTTCGTCTTGGTTGCGCTATAGCTCTTTTGTTACAGTGCAAAGAATATTAACAGCCTCACAGAGCTGCACATCACATTTAGCTTTACAGGCATAAATGGTGCTAGTCATATTAGCTTGGTTGTATGCCAGCCTGCCAAGGATTACTACAGCTGTGCGTCATTTTTTCCTGACTTTTCCCACAGATGAATTGCAGGCAACGCCCCTTAAATTAATTTTGATACTAAACCTTTGCTGAAGTCCACCCTACTTTTGCAAAAAAAAAACTTCATTAATACTTCACGCAAAAAAGAGATCACCAGTATTCAAACAATTATCCGAAAATTCCTTCACTACTCAGTCCTTGAAAACATTGAATGGCTCCAAAATCTGTGTAATCGAATGGCTGTAGCTGCATAACTTAGTATACTGTGTTCATTGATGGGCATCAAGCAATAAAGAACTTGCTACAATGTTATAATTACATAATAAAATACATACCGACAAATCTAGTCTCGACTACTTGTGCGGTTTTGAAGAAGCCAGGATGTACTTCAGTGCCAGGAGCGACAGTGATGGTGTCCTTTTGCATGCCTTCTACTGCCAGGTGCACTGCAATAGAGGCAGCATTGATTGCATCAGTGTAACGGTTTCGGCATGACTTGCGTAATCATTAAACCACACAATGTCAGCACACATGCTCAAGACACGACATGAATATTTTGTCGACAATGAAAAACTACAATATTTATATCAAAATTTTTCCATTATACCGGACAGCTGCTCGGACAGTAAGCAGAGGCAAACTTGTATACCACAATCGCTGAGTATCAGTGAATTGTCACTAAGTGCCTAACATAATTAGGATATTGTCTAAGAACAGCAACTGCAAAAGGAAGAAAGTACTATATTGTTACTGCTTACGGGATTCAAAATATTCATAACAGAAAAAGCTTACAAACTACACTACAAACTCTACACTCTCCCACAAGTATTGAGCGCTGAACTGAACTTAACAGCATACAATAGTATAAGAGCACAAAAAGAGGTGACAGACAGCATGCTTTTGTGATCAAATGTTTGGTCACCAACTAGCCCGTAACATTTACCTTGTCAAAAAAACAAGTCCACTTACACCATTAGTTCTCAGCCTGAGTAAAGAGCAAGTTACATATCAACTTAACAGCATTTCCACACGCACCTTCCTTTCGAATACAATACAACTGCTGGCATTAGTCACTATCTGGGTTAGCAAAGACTATTGCAAGGTGTGTGAGAAAATGGCCGCACGCTGGGAAACATAGAGCACAAATGCGCAGCTAAATTCTTGCCTATGAAGTTCCACGTTTGCTGCTTCATCGTTTGCTTGTGGAAATATGGGGGACAGCCTTCCGCCTACACCTGTACTCCCAATCCGCGGATGCAGCGTTCCCGCTCGCAAACCGCGGATGGGGTTCGTGCTTGAGGGAACCAAGGGAATGGACGCTAAATCGTTATCACTCAAATGCTATTGATTACACGTGCAATTAATACACAGAACGGGCCAGCTAGCTACAAAGCATCAACGAGGCATTCCTCTGAAATAGAAAGCTACGTAAGAAAGACTTCCAACTTACCGGCTGGGGCAGGGGCGCGGCTTCGGAAGTAACGGCGGCCAATATTTGTATGCGCCCACAATTGCGGCCGGGTTTTCCCGTGCGCGCGGCATTCTTGGGGCAAAGCAATCCCGAGCATTTGCTGAGGATGGTGACGAGAGCGCGCGTTTGTTGCGCTCGATTCGCTGCCTGGAACCAGAGGTCCAGCGGCAAGGCACGACGGATCTCCGTGCGCCTGCCGCGGAAGGTGACGATAGCGTGCGTCCGCAACCGCTCGTGACGCTGGCCGGATCCCGAAGAGGCTCTCTCCGGTTCCGCAGAATTCCGCGGTACCTACGAAGTCGCGCTCCCGTCCAGAGTGGTACCAGAAAGGTATCAGAGTGCTTATAAAATGAAAAAAATGTATCAGAGCCTGTAAAGATACAGCGGGGGCTTAGGCAAGGATGTCCTTTGTCTCCTTTGTTGTTTATGTTGTACCTGCAAGGGTTGGAGGCCAAGCTAGAGAGTAGCGGACTAGGCTTCAACCTTTCTTTTTTCAAGCAAGGAGAATTGATTAAACAGTCATTACAGGGACTAATATACGCCGATCATATAGTGCTAATGGCTGAACACCAGGAAGATTTGCAGAAGTTGATAGACATATGTGGTACAGAGGGAGCTAGATTAGGTTTCAAGTTTAGTAAGGAAAAATCTACACTCATGATTTTCAACGACGAGGTCGGCGATCATAGAATACAGGAGTTCGCGCTAGAAGTAGTGGACGAGTACAAGTATCTTGGGGTGTGGATAAATAACGGTGCTGAGTATCTGACAGAGCATGAAAGATATGTAATGAATAAAGCCAGTAGGGATGCAGCTGTCATGAAAAATAGGGCACTGTGGACCCTCATGAACTGCGGCACCTAGTTTTCCGCCTGAGTGGCATTCTGGCGACGTCGCATAGGCGAACCAGAGCGGCGCCTCGGTGATGGTGAACGGCGGCTAGAAAAGACCGAGCGGTCAGGAGAAAAAGGACGACCAGGCGGTGGCTCAGCAGATCCGGAGTACTGACTTGTGGAAGGCCAGTACGCGGGAGCTGGAGGAGGTGCGCGTAGATTGGGAGACGACAACGACAAAGCCGGGCCACATGACCAGGCAAGCCGCAATTGTAGCAGATAGGCCGGTTGTCGATGGTGCGCCAGGGATTGCTGAGTCGCGGAGCCGGCCGAAGAGAAGGAGCCACCATTCGCGAAGGTGTTGGAGGCAAAGCATAGGTAGGCGGTCGAGGTCTGGCGACGATGTGCGCGTATGTCAGCAGAGCGGCCATAGGGGGCGCCGTCTGGGCGACAACGTCGGCATATGTCAGTGGAGCGGCGACAGGTGGTGACGGATGGGCGGGTGGAAAAGCCTCGGCAACCTGCTCTTAAATGGCGTGTCGAACAGCCGGAGCTAAATATGGAGCTCGCTCTGTAGGACTCGGCAGAAGAGACAGCTGACGCGACACTCCTTCCAGAACAAAGTCTTTGATTTGTTGCGGCAGCCATGAGGTCTCAGGTGCTGGCGTCAGTCCAGCAAGCGACTCAACCGGTCGGTGGTGCTTTCGAGTCAGGAGCCTCTGCTTCCGCAGCTCCTCGAATTATTGGCAGAGGGTGACGACTTCAGCAACGGTGCACAAGCCGCGCGCTAAAATCATCTGAAGGCATCGTTGTCAACACCCTTCAAAATGTATTTATACTTGTCAGCTTCTGTCATGTTCAGGGTGACACGCTGACAAAGCTCAATGACATCTTCTATCTAACTGGTAAATCTTTCCCCGACCTGCTGGGACCATTCGCGCAAGCGTTGTTCGGCGTGGAGTTTCCGGACCGCAGGAGGACCAAACACTTCGGACAAGGTTGTCTTGAAAGGAGAACTAGCTCGGATGTCCACCTCGTTGTTACATTACCAAAGGTTAGACACGGCAGTGAGATAAAAAAATACGTTATATTGTTATGTCGCACCGTCCGATTTGTTGCAAAGGCTCACGCACTCGTAAGACGTGAGCCAGTCTTCGACATCCTGCTCATCGGTCCCACTGAAGATGGCCGGGTCCCATTGGCGAAGGGAGGCGGAGCAGGTAACAGCTGGGCCCACTTGCACGTCATGACGTTGAACGTCGTTAGGCATCGTAGGTGGCGGGAGAGTACGGTTGCGCAATTCCAGGGCTATTTCCAAGCATCTCCACAAATTCAAGGCAATGGTTTATTGAAAAGAGCTGGGAGGACGGGAGCAGCGGCGAGAACAATCCGTGGGCAACCAGGTCGGGCACAGACGCAAGTGGCGATAGCAATACGGCTGACGCGCAGGGCCATCTTCTTCGTTGTCACGAGTCACCTGCTTTGTCTTTGCCAGGTTCGTGTGTGTGTGTGTGTGTGTGTGTGCGTGCGCGCGCGCGCGCGCGTCTGTGTGTGTGTGTGTTTGTTTGTGTGTGTGTGTGTGCGTGCGTGGGTGCGTGCGTGTGTGCGTGTGTGTGTGTGTGTGTGTGTGTGTGTGTGTGTTTGTTTGTGTGTGTGTGTGTGCGTGCGTGGGTGCGTGCGTGTGTGTGTGTGTGTGTGTGTGTGTGTGTGTGTGTGTGTGTGTGTGTGTGTGTGTGTGTGTGTGTGTGTGTGTGTGTGTGTGTGTGTGTGTGTGTGTGTGTGTGTGTGTGTGTGTGTGTGTGTGTGTGTGTGTGTGTGTGTGTGTGTGTGTGTGTGTGTGTGTGTGTGTGTGTGTGAGAGTGAGTGAAGCCAACAGTCACCGAAACCAAGGTGCATAGGGGAATGTTTTCATTTTTTTAAATTTGTAGTGCCAGTCAATTGGTTTAAAGACTGGATAGCCGTCGCCGTAGCTCAGTTGGTAGAGCGCCGGACGCGATATTTGGACGTCGTGGGTTCGGGTCGCACCGGCGGTATGGTTGTTTTTATCTGCTGCTTTATAAGTAATTTTCATTAAACCAAATGATTGGCTCTACAAATAAAAAAAACATTCTTCTATGCGTTGAACATTCCCCTAAACATAGAGACATTCAAATATGCACATTGGTTTCAGTGACTGTTGGCTTCCTTCATATGTTTTTCAAACGAGCCGCTCAATTCATATGCCTTATATATATGTATATATATAAACCAACAGTCACCGAAACCAGTGTGTAAAGGAAGGTTTCTTTTTTATTTGTAGTGTTGATTATTGGGAGAATAATGATTCGATTAAAATAGCGCTAAAGAAAACTAACTAAAAAGCAGAAGAAAAAACTACCATGCCGCCGGTGGAATCCAAACCCACGACCTCCGAATATCGCGTCCGGTGCTATCTGAACTGAGCTACGGCGAGGCTATCCAGTCTGCTGCTCTCGTGGGTATCTGTTTATTGCGTGTAAGCTAACCTTGAGAGTGTTCCTCAGCGCCACCCTCGTCTAAAGCGGCAGACGTAGCACGTCATGTATTACCGCGAGTGTGACGTTAAACGTCATCTAACGGGGAGGGCGGAAACTGTGCGAGAGCCCTCTTATGCTAACTATGGCATCTATACTTCCAGAACCTAGACCCTCGTTAAGCTATAAGCAGACAAGGTAAGGAAAATGAGGTGCTCATTTCCATCTTACTGTTTTTCTTGGACGTCATGAACTCTCCTGTACTACAAAATTTATAATTCTGAACCGAGAAGTTATAAACTTCACTTTTGCCGTCCTCGGCAAGCCGCATGATAAGCTATAGTAAGAGCGGACTACAAGAGCACGAAGCGAACACCTCGCCTCTGCAAGAGAGCAGAGGTCAAGAAAAACTGGAACGGCTATTTGCAGTTGGTTGGGTGGCATCAGCTCGGAATCGATAGTAGTATATATCGTATTTTCGCTCAGCATGAAGTTTGTTGCTAGACTTATTTTTGCAATCCTGTAATGCATTGCGTCCTTAAACGATTCAACTTTGTGCCCTAGAAACAGACGTAGAATCTGGCGTTTTTTGTAGTGAGTAAATTTGTTGCAGGTTGAACAAATCAACGACATAGTCATATTCGTGGTGCAAACAAAACAGCTCCATGTTGTGCGTAACTCTAAAAGATGAAAGCATGTGATCAAAGCCATTTATAAACAAAAAATCGTAGGCCGCAAGCTAATATTGTAATGTTTTTTTTCAGACTTGTCTGCAACACCTGCTGAAAAATTCGACGGACAGGGTCCAGATACCAATGTGAGGGAGGATAACTGGAGAGCAGCCACCATTGTCACTGATCTCCCCGAATAACACTCGGACCAAATGAATGGACTAGGCGGCAGGTGTACCCATACAAACGCACATTTAATACACCCTACATCACACACACTAGAACACAACACTAACAAAACTATCTCAAAACACAAAGACTATAGATACACACGACCCGGGCACACTGCTACCAGCATCTACTACTAGCGTTCTGCTGTTAGTGGTCGGCCTTCGTGCTCACGGTTTGTGCGCTGCGGCTGCGGCGTTGTATGTATCCAGTAGCCGGCGTCGAAACGGCGTTCTACGTGCTTGGGCTCGCGACGCGGCCGGCGTCGCTGGCTGCATCGTGAAAGCTCCCGGTACAAGCGCCCGTGGAGGTGATGCCGGTGTTGTTGGATTTGTGGGCACCACCCGGATGGATGGCAACTGCGCTGGAGACACCCCTGGCCGTAGCAGGTGGTAGCGTCCTCCGTTGACTCCCCGGAATGGGCTCAGGCACGGCAGGGAGTCCACGGTGCGAATCCGTAGAGCGCGAGCTCACGGGAGCAGTAGCCGGCGTAGCAGTAGCAGTAGCCAGGCCTTGATGTGCATGCCTGCATGTTTCCTTCAACCTGACCCGCAACTCAAGAACGTACGTGTATGTTGTCTTGAGATCTGATGCCATCGCTTTATTAGCCCACAGCTCCTTGAGTATTGCAAGTGGACTTATAACGGTTCTCCTATATAACATCTCGAAAGGCGAGAAACCAAGACTCGTTTGCGGTACTTCGCGGTAAGCGAACAAAGAGCCGGCAGATATCTATCACAATCAGTAGGTTTCTACTGGCACAATTTCTTATTCATATTTTTGAGGGTGCCGTTGAACCGCTCTACAAGCCGATTACACATGTGATGGTAAGGCGTCGTCAGTAACTGCCTTACTGACTAACGGCGGTTAACCTCCTACATCTGTTCCAAAGAAAAGTTCGAGCCCTGGTCACCCAGAACGCAGAACCTAGAACCCAGAACCCAGAACGCGTAAACAATTCTACAAGACCCTCTGCCACTTGGATATTGTCAATAGTTCTCAGTAGAATAGCGTCAGGATAACGAGTGGCCACGTCAACCAGAGTAAGCACGTGTCTATTGCCTTTGGCGGATACTGGAGAGATTGGCCCCACAATGTAATTTGCCACTCGCTGAAACGGTAGGTCGATGGCTGGAATTTTGCCCAGAGGTACGGGATGAACTCTTCTCTTCGGAACTGTGCGCTGGCACACGTCACATGAGCGAACAAAGCGCTTAACGTCACTCTGAACACCCCGGCCAAAAGAACTCCTCGGTGATCCAAGACACCGTTTTTGAACACCCTGGTGTCCGGCCATAATGGCGTCACGTCCTAAGCGTAACACACTATCTCGCATATCTCTCGGTAACACCAGCTGCTGGACCCGCCTTCCTGAGATAAATATGCATTTCCTGTGCAGACGATCATTAACAAATTTATATTCGAATGACGCACGACTCTTCTTTCATTTCACTTTTTCCCAACTCTTTCAAAGCAGGCCTTCAAGCTCAGGTCTTCTCTTTGCCTAATTGTAATTTCGCCCGGTGTTACGCTCAGGCACGTCGTAACAGGAGTAGAGAGCGGACGCTGCGTTGCTCGGGCTGTCGCTTGAGCTCTTGTTTCCACTAGCGATGAGAAACTGACTGCACCCTTCTGAGCGGTCGTGGGCCTTTCTTCTTTTGGATGTTCTTCAACGTCGAGCATCCTCCACTCGGGATCGGGGTCTTCGACACTTCTTGCACCGGTAATGTTCCCCAAGATGAGGTCATAGATGGGTTGCTCTACGCATTTTGCCACTACCTGCCCAGTATAATATGGCGTGGACGCTAGAAGGCTTCAGGAAGGTGCCTTACTGTGCTATCTACAAGAGTGACGACCGATGCTTCCCCTGTACGATCCTCGTCTTTCCCCAGGCTTCTCCGAACCAAATCTGTGTGGGCTTCGCTGTCTCTAAGCACCAATATGGGACGGTCCCCTATTTCTCCAAATACCACCGGCATTGCTAATTTCGAATTGGGTGTTCCTCTCACCGCCTCATTTTCAAGCAGCGTTTGCTCTCCTTTCAGCTGAGGAACTTCGGGTGGCTTGACAAGTTCTACCCTAGTGTCGACAACGCATACAGCTCGGTCTTGCCCTCCTCTTACACCCTTGACACACAACCCGTGTTTTTTCGGCAGCGCTACTGGTCCGACAGTCAGCTGCACGGTGTCCCACCTTGCCGCAGATAAAACACCTTACTGGCGCCTTAGATGCACCGCCATATGCTCTTGGTTTTGCCACATCTATCTCCAGGATCTTCTGGGTTTCCTCCTTTGCCTTACTCAAATTTCTTAGCCGTTGAGCCTCGAGGCATTGGTCGGCAGTGTCGGCGAACTCTTCCAATGAACAGAACTTTCAGAGATAGCGCTAGTTTTGAGCTGCAACTTGCTAAAAATTGCCCTGTGACCAGCTTGTCACGCACCCCTTATAAACTCTTTTCTGTGCTTGACGTATCAAGCCACCTATCAAAATAGTCGGTCAGCCAGCAGGAAAACTGCTTAGCGGT
This sequence comes from Amblyomma americanum, assembly GCF_052857255.1. Lineage (NCBI taxonomy): Eukaryota > Metazoa > Arthropoda > Arachnida > Ixodida > Ixodidae > Amblyomma > Amblyomma americanum. Next base: position 90,560,013 of record NC_135501.1, read on the forward strand.
TTCCGAATCCTCCGGTTTCGCGGTGCGAAATCTCTCACGAAAAGCCACTGCCGTAAACCTGAATCATTGAAAGAATAGCTTTTTGACTTTCTCGTAGTCCATGGAATCAGCAGCAGGCATCCTTCCAAGCATATTCAGCGCCTCTCCGACTAAACATATGCCCAATGCCGTGGCCCATTCACGGCGCTCCCAGCCTTGCCACAAAGCTATCCGCTCAAATCGTTGCAGATATGCATCGAGGTCATGTATCTTGTCATCGAAAGGAGGCATCAGCTTCCTTGGACAAACTCTGGCCGGTCTAGGAGATTCTCTACCCTCTAAAGAACGATGATCACTGTCCGTGATCTCTCCATATCTTCCCGCAACATGCGCCTGTTTCCACAAAAGAAACTCCTTCTCCCGTTCTATCCTTCTTTTCCCCTGTTCTGCCTCGCGAGCTCTTCTAGCTTCTCGCTCTTATTCCTCGCGAGCTCTTTTATCCTTGCGCTCTTCTGCTTCGCGAGCGTCTGCGCATGCTTGCGACCTTTCCTCTCTCTGCCTTTTTACCTCTTCTTTCTTCTCGTAACAGAGACGCATCGCCTCTTCCTTGCTTAACCGTAGCTTGAGCGCCAGCTCTAACATTTTTGCCAAATTCATACTTTCTGCCGTCGAGAGATCGGAAAAATCCGAGACAAAGCAAAAAAGAAAACTGAAATGTATCCTGGTACAGGCACGCCACTTATCTTCGTCACGGATCTCCCCGGAGAGCACTCGGACCGAAAGAGTGGTCTAGGCCAGGGTAGTACGCATACAAACACACATTCAATACACCCTACGTGACACTCGCACTAGCAAACAAAACTAACACAACACACAAAGACTATAAATACACACGACCCAGGAACACTGCTACCAGCGTCTACTACTAGCGTTCTACTGTTAATGGTCGGCGTTCGTGCTCACGGTTGGTTCGGTGCGGCTGCGGCATTGTATGGATCCAGTAGCCGGCGTCAACACGGCGTTCGACGTGCTTGGGCTGGCGTCGCTGGCAACGTCGCTAGCTGCGTCGTACAAGCTCCCGCGCCCGTGGGGTGATGCCGGTGTTGTTGGCGTTGGGGGCACCACCCGGATGGGTGGCATGAGCGCTGGAGACACCCCTGGCACTAGCAGGTGGTAGCGTCCTCCGTTGACTCCCCGGAACGGGCTCAGGCACGGCAGGAAATCCACGATGCGAAGCCGTAGAACGCGAGCTCATCGGAGGAGTAGCCGGCGTCGCTCGCTTCCAGCCGATGCGTCCCTGACCCGCCAGAGCCTCCTCTTCTCTGCTGTTCCCCCCGTGCGTCGCTCTCTCTCCCCCTTTTATAGCCTTGGCCTTAGTCCACGTAAGCCTTGTCGTCGTCGTCTTCTCCTCTTCTCCACCAATCATCTCTCTCCACCTCACCGAATTCTTCTTCTTCATCTTCTTTATTCTTCGGTTAATCCACGTCGTCTTCTTCACACCTCATTCCTTCATGATTTTATTTTAGACACCTAATATGTGACAACCATGGCTCTTGATAGTAAGTTTTTGTACGTCTGTATTTGACCAGCTTTTTCAATGGTATTTCTTCTTAACAGAACTAAGCGCTCTCTTCCCAGATGACGACTAAAGTTATTGAAACAGCCCTGTCAAGTGAAAATCATCACAGACAAGCTAATGCGCTCGGTTCCAAGAAGGGATTCTGCAAGGGACAGCTGTGGGATGAGCCATGAGACGAAGCACCGGCGAAACTGGATGTTGTGCAGTGGCTTCGACAAACACCTGCGGCCAAGGCTCGCATTAACTGCCCGAATCTCAACGATGAGCAAAATTGTTTATCACAAACGAAGTTTCATGCCCAATTCTATACTTGTTTATTCTGCCAACACTACTCATTTTTGAGCCGTGTATAACGAAGAGTTCACGCTGCAATGGCAATGTGCGGCTGCGACAGTGAAACAGTTTTCATAAATTTATATTTCCTTCACTAAGTGAGATTTGCCAACGGTTCACTTCTTCGGGTACCACTTTATTTTGTTAATTTCGTCTTTGCCAGGTTTTACACACAGTCATCGTTGGCCAGTGCATTTCGTGGGGTGAAAGGAAGCAGCTGGTATGCTGCAGAGAGCCCGTGCGATCGTAAGTTTGCAATCCGAAACATCTCAGAGAAGAGCTTAGTGCTTTGTGTGTGCGCATATTACGTAAAACCCATTACGTATACGGATACTTTATTCAAGCTCTGGTATGATGTTCCGGTATAGTCGAAAATACATGCGCGCAAAAAGGGCTGCGGGATTTTGTTATCGAAGCCCCACTTTGAGAGTATTCATCAGGATGGAATGAAAAGCAAACAGCACGTGCCAACAATACAAAATATCTCACCTGTGTACTTCGCTCAAGCCTGATTCATGTTTAGGGTAAGAGGTCTACCGAAGCATATATTCATAAAATAGTTATAAATTAGTATCCACCTGCAAAGTGGAAAGGTACAGTATATACGTACTCCCGTTTCATTCCGGCTTTACTTTACGTAGCAGCGTTCATGCGCTGTTTTAAAACGGCTTCAAGAATTCATCCTAAGCCTATTTTCTACTTCATAGATTTTTTCTCAAATTTTTGTTCTAGGGAAGCATATTTGTTACTTATGATCAATAAAAGGTTCCACTCATATTTAAAATTATTTTTACTTGGCGTTCGTACAGTGCTCCTCAGCTTTGCTTCTACATGTAAGACCTAACCGCATTCCTTACTTAATTTTCTTTACAAAAGTGTATTTGATGACACCGTAAGAATGCACTTCCGAGGGTTAGCTGTAGGACTGGCTAGGCACACTTGCGCAAGGTACTTTATGAAAATTTATCATGCGCTGCCTTCAACGGAGCTTGGGTTCGTCAGAAAAATAAATTCACGCTCTTTAAGCTCATTGTCTGCCATTATTTAAAACCTACCAACTTTATCTAATGGATATTTTCATAATGCAGCTCCTAAACAATGTTGCAATGAGGTGACCTCCTCTTGCACTACTTTCTTTAGCTGCGCAGCCCATATGTAGAAAAATGTCACGAAACTACACAGTTTCAACAACAAAAAAAGACGTTAACTTTTTTGATCTTTCAGGTTCATGCTAAGATTGTAATGGCGACGACAGTGAATAAGCGTAGATAGGCCACTTTTTAAGTTTTTATAAACCCGCTTGTAATAACGCGCAGTATATACGCGAGAAAAAGCGTTATCGTGGAGGCATAGTCGTTTCAGGCAACATAGCACACAATAACGAATTGCCAGCCTTCAGCAGTGCGTACGAACGTGATATGTGTCCTAAAGTACAAAATGGTGAGAGTAGCCAACGAATTATTGAAGGAATGTCTTATTTTTTATTTATACTTGTGCTAAAAATGACATTCTGGTTTTCTAAAAAGCTAGCTATCTTTTGTTACGTTCTCCCAGCGCATGGTTCTTGTTTTCCAAATATATAGCCGCGAGATGAAAATTGAAAGTTAATCTTTGTGATTAGCTATTTACTGGTTATAATCAGTTTTTTACATGCAGCCGCGATTCCCATAAATTACGCGCAACAAGGATTACCTCCATTAAGCTTCCTTTAAAATGTTTTTTGACGGCTCACAGAGCAGGAGACTGCCACATCGAGTAAGTGAAAAACCTTTATTTGGCGTTTACCATTCTGGACATCGCCAGTCACGCATGGAAAGCGTGAGCGCTGAAAGCGCACCACGCCTAAAACAAGCGTGCAAAAAATTTCCCCAACTCACGCTTGGCTACCGTTACTCCTCCTGTGAGTCATGCTTAGGAAGCGTGATTTCTCAGCGTGAAAACACACCACGCTTAGAACAAGCGTGGGAAAAATCATTGACACTCACGCTTGCTAAGCGTGAAAACACACCACGCTTAGAACAAGCGTGCAAAAAATCATCGACACTCACGCTTGCCAAGCGTGAAAAATTTTAGAGTGTACTGTTGTGCCCCGCCCGCCTGCTGGTAACCTTGTTTTTATTTCGTTTTTCTGTAAGTGGGCCTTGCTGGCCGCCCACCCCGTGCCCAGGACATTCGCGATGCCTAACGTGGCGTCATAAATCAAAGTGAAATCAGTTCCATCTGACAGCTCCAGATGTCCCACGTGTAGATGGTAATGTTCAAGTCAGCGTTATTCAAAGCTAAGCTCGTGAGCTCCGCAGAGTTACTGGTGAATACCCTTCGTTGACTGGCCACCAGCATCTAGAGCATAATTGTAGTCCTGACGCACATCCATCTTGCGGAGAGGTTACTTCCATCACAATGGGGCACTGGACAGTTTCTGAGATAGAGAGGATGCGTACTTTGAATAGAGACGTTGCCTTGACTCTTGCTGATGGCGTCACTGTCAACTACGTGCCTCATTTTCGGACACTTTGTGATCTGCAGTGTATGGTTTTAGTTGCAAGAAGACACCCTTGTGTCTCGATTGCCACAAGGCTGGGCGTATACAGCGTCACTACGGTAATCCTCGGTGCAATGGGTGTCAGCGTTTTGGCGATATTACAGATAAGTGCGTCATTTGTTATGCTGATAGACTCCGCAATGGCACATACGCTGTGGGCGAGACTTTGCAGGAGCATTTGACGTATGCCACAGAGCTTTTTGAAGCTGCTTCTAACATGTCCTCGATTGCACCTATTGAATCAGCGACTACTAGCCCTGTGTCTGTTGATGTTTCCGAGCTGCAGCGTAAGCCTGCCCACCCTTCACGTACTGGTCAACTGTCTGCAGATATTTATCGCCAGTGCCTCGCGGAACACAGAGTAGGAATACATAGCGTCAATGATGACACTGTGCGCATGCCTGAGTTGTGAGCCAGCCGGAGGACGTAAAGGGTGGTGGTGCCGCTGAGGCTGCTGCGTCGAGTCAATGAACTGATGAGATTTCTAATGCTGCTGGCGGATGCGCAATGAAGGCAGCTTACTGCCAGCCTCGCAGTTATCTGTATGACGGCAACTGTGGCCTGGAAGTGCCAAGTCCAGGTGTGGCTTCGAAGCATGGTGTGTCGCAGAGTTCTTCCCAGGAGGACACCGTCCCTACCAAGCACAAGTCCCGCCGGCGCAAATCCTCAGAGCAAGAAATCTCCTCGGCGCTCCAGATCGCGAAAAAAGGGTGCCTGCTCTAGGGAGGTCACCTTCCGGATTGGCGCCCGACCTCGCAGATGGGTGACTTCAGTGCACGTTGGTCCCCAAGGCGAACGTTCAGCAGTTGGTCGTCGCAACGCTGAACATCTGTGGGCTCCGCTTTGGACAGAATCAGGCATATTTGTGCCGACTGTTTTTCAATCGGCACAACTGAATTAGTGAATTGTTGGCAGTCGGCTAGGCATTGGGGCTTTTACAGATTAAAATGTTCGCGCGTCGCTATCGGTAGGCCTTTTGGCGGACTGCTTTCTGTTCTTCAGAAACACTGTCTGATGTAACTCTGTCTGTCTGATGTGTCTGATGTGTCCCAGGTTGATACAGAAAGGTGCCTGATATGTTGCGATTTTGGCTGCATGGCGAATGATGGAGGTTCATTAACGTATATGTTTCTAATAATCAGGTGCAACGAGCAGTTTTCCGTGTGTTTATGGCAGCACTTCTAGATTACGATGGGTATGTTTCTCATGGGATACTTTTGTGGCATTTGCGACGCACGCGGTCGTAGAGGGCCGCGCGAAAACACCGATAAGAGGCCTGGTATTTTATTGACTATCACTGAAAGCGTAGGCTTAACCGATCGTAGTTTGTTATCCACCTTCACATATATTCTAGGAGCCTCACATTCACGTCTTTATAGGATTTACGTTTACGCAGATGTACTTAAAAGGCATGAGTTGAGTTTTCCCCTTCAGGTGGGGATGAGAGGAAACACCTTGTTGATGATGAAATCGGGGTTTCTTGATGACCCGGTGGTTATAATTCGCAAACATTCACGTTACTCAATGAAAGAAGAAGGTTAACTATTTATTTACAGCATAAATAAATCGAGAAGAAACAAAGCAAGGAGGAAGCTATTTACATGACGAAACCGCTGATCAGACGAATTCAGCCCCCGTGCAACCAAGCGCGATTGATTTTAAACCCTCTGTCTCCGCCCTTAGCGGGGACAGTCACCAATTAGATTACAAGCGACGCACCTCGCCAAACAGTGGTCAGGGAAAGGAAAATAAGGTTTCCGCCAGCTAATCACAGATTGGGGAAAGAGTGCTGAATAAACATTTGGGAAAGGAGAGGTTGCAATCAAATACACAAACAGCACAAACGCGACCACCCTCTCCCACGGCGCCCATGGCACAGCGGTTACCACTTTCCTAACATATGTTTTCTCTTTCGCACACGCGACAAACATATGCCGACGAGACGAACGCTCAAGTTGTTTACAGAACACACCGAAAGAGAAGACCGTCGTTACGAGAATAGTGGGTTTCCAGTCACTCGGCTAATACTCAGCCGTATCTCTTGCATTCCCGAAACCTCGGCGACCCTTTGACAACGCACACATGTCGACACCTGTATATGGTTAGCGTTTTTCCCGGCGGGTCATCCCCGTGACGGCGCGGTGTAAACGAGGACGTCCGCCGCACGAAGGGGACGCAGGGACGGGACGGGCCCCTTTGTTGGCGACTTCCGACCCCACTGGAGCGGCCCTCCTTGCGAACACATGACCAACGAGTTCGCGGAAAGGTCAGCGAACTACACAGCATGGTTCATGCGATATCATGCCAGTTTCTTCCTGTGATCGTGTCATGGTTATTGGGCGGATTGGAAAATGTGCCTGTCTTATGTTTCAGCCGCAGTGTTAAGTACGGAAGCGTAATTCTTGGTTGCGAGACAAGGAAGACTTCAAGCATTGAGTGAGGACTACTCTACAATTTTTGTCGACGTTGACAGTCCCATTATTTGCGTCTTGGAAGACGTTTAAGGAAAAGTTCGTGACTTAGCTATTTACATCGCCTGCACAAGGTGTTATTTTAAGCATCGTGAGGAGAAACAGGTGATTCATAATGTTTATAATTTGCACGAACCTGTATGCGAGGCTACAGGCTTGTTCACTGAGGAAACCGCAACTGCTGCCACCTTTAAAAGTTCGATTATTAAGTTCGATAGAGCTTTCGGGCTCTGTGTACAATCCCGAAGCAATCGCGTTTTGCACATTGAGGAGCCAACTGGACAGGCTTTGATTGAAGAGAGTCCCATGTGACTGCCAAGCGAGTGCCTGAAGTCTACTGTGGAGTGGCCTGGTTAAATGTTCAAATGCAATAGTTAGTTTGCAAAGCACTACGCTTTCTTTTTTTCTGCCACTACAAACATGGCTCATCATCATGTAGCGCGCTGGCTGTCTATGATTACTCCGATATTTGAAGATGAGTGCGCGGCAATATCTGGCCCTTTAACCATTGGTGAATTGCAAGATGCAGTTGATAATTTGCTACTTTCGATACTCTGGGACCTAACGGTCTCTAAGGATAATTTTAGAAGGCGTTTAAATCTTTTTTCTCGTGTCCTTCTCCAAATTTTCGGGACCAGTATTTATGCCGGGGTTTTGCCACCGTCATTTACTATAAACCAAATTGTCTTAATACCAAAAACTGGTGATAAGGAAGAACTGCTATTTGTTGGTGACTACGGACCAATAACGCTTACTAATGATGATTATAAAATTTTCTATAAAATACACTCAATCCGGCTACAGCTTGCAATGTCTCCTTTTATTCGACCCCACCAAACATGCGCCTTTAGGGGACGGTCATTACACTCTAATTTACATGTAGCGCGCACGGTGTTGCAGTATTGCACTGAAAGTGATAAAAAATTAACATTGCTGCAAATTTATCAGGCAAGAGCATTCGATCGCGTGTGTCATTTATTTATTTTTTTCTTTTAAATCACCTCAATGTTGGTTAATTTTTTCTTCTGGGATACGCCTTTTGTTACAAAAACTCTCCCACGCGCTTGATTCTAAATGGCTGCCTTTACAGTCAGTCTGCGTCGAGTCCCCTGTGTAACAAGGTTGCCCACAGTCCCCGCTCCTGTGCGCACTATTCTTGGAACCACTTTGCATAAATGTTAAAACTGTAAAGCCTTCAATGGTTTTTGTATTACGGGTCACGAACTGAAGTATTGGGTTATGCAGATGACGTTGCGTTTTCCAGGGCTGATAAGCCAAGATTCGATGAGGTTATTAGCTTAACGGATGAGTTTAAGTGCAACAAGGTCAGATTGATTTTTCTAAGTTTGGCGGTCTCAGGGTTGTATTGTGGGGATCAATATAAACTTCACTTAGTAAAACCACATTTATGTGGATTTAAATCGTCTGTGCAGCAGGAACGTTTTAAGGAAGCAATCTTATGCCGTCTCCGAATAGGCCACACGCACCTTACGCAAAAATTCCTGCTAACAAAACAAAACGACCCTGTTTACGAAGAATGCGGAGATGAACTTACGGCTAAACACATTTTATTCTCTTGTGTTAAACTGGAAAAACTAAGACAACACTACTTTACTCAGTTTTATAATGAATGCATTCCTTTTCACCCAATATTTCTCTTAGATGAAATGCCATTGTTAACATAGCTTCCATTTTTAGCTTGTTAACAGAAGCATGCTACTTGCAAAACTGTAAATTTTGAACCACTGGTTCGCTTTATTACATGATATATCTTAGCCACTCTCTCATCCCTGATAAGAAGGCTGAGGCTTTTATTTGATTGGATGGGAGCCTCAGTATCCCTGTCCAGCCAAGGATAGCCGCTGAGGCTTCCTGACTTTATTTAAGGCTTTCACCACTAACCATTTCCAGATTTATTCTTCTCTGTTATTACTAGACAGCACAATCTTTTAGGCCATCTACAGAATCGATAATATTTCCCATTTGTAATTATTCCACAGGGACCTTATACCTAGAGCTTTGCGCATGATGGCCTTTGCTACTTATGTGCCGTAAAACTCAATACAACACAACACGACACAACACATTCGAGATTAATTAACGCACTTTGCTAGCAAAGAAGATAGGCGAAAAAGGCCAATGCGGGAGTTGTAGAACGATCCACAAAAGTTCCGAGTGAACATTATAAACTCTCCATTTATTAAATATCCGCATTTTTTTCGCTGACTGCAAATGCTCGCGAAATATAAAAATACCAGGTGACATGCGCGCTTGCACGCGGCGACTGCAGTGCTCATGAGCGTTCTGTGTTTGGAGGAATAGATCAGTTAGCCCTCTGTGCTGTTTAAAAGGTCACAGGGCAGCGGCGCAGCAGCTGGCTGTGTTATTTACGCCCGTGCTACGCTTCCCTCGCGCCGCTTGATGACAGCGACAAGCAGACAATCGTTATCGGTTGAGCTCCTGTAACCGCACAGCCAGCGCGTGCGTCGCAGCCCTGTCACCTTTTAAACAGAAGCACACCCAGCTTATTGAACTGTTCGTTCCTGAACGAAAATTTTGAGAGCACTGCAATTCCTGGGCGCAAGCGGGATGTATTTTTCGTATTGCGCGGGCATGTGCAGAAAGCGGAAAAAAGCCGATACGTATTGGAAAGTAAGATACTATACAGTGGGGCGTTTCGCTGAACATTCAACTTACACATTTTACCTTTTTGCCCATCTTCGTTGCTTGCTAAGTAGCTAAATAATCTCAATTATTTATACAGTTAATCCCAATACAAAAATAGTGTGAGTTGCTCCATACAATACCAACAAAATGAATTTGGACGCGTCGTCTTAGAGTGCTGGAGCCTATTTTTAAACCGTGGCTAAAATTAGCAGGGACACCTTGCTTAATTACATCAGGTATATTCCTCTGCTGAAATGAGAATTCACGGCTTTTTTCCCTTTCTTTTCTTCATTTTTTTGTACAAGTTCTTGTCTAGGACACTAAGTTATCCAAATACTCCACTCCTCGTCAATGACTGCGTTCGTATCCGCAATGCACACTGGCCAGTCGCCCGTCCTGGGTATGTGCTATTAAGCCTAATGACATCATCATCATCATCATCAAATACGAGGGATGATTGGTTGCGGCGATATAATAGTGCTCTCGTGCTATGGCTAGCCAACTTATCTTAGAGGGACGGACACCTGGTAAAGTTGGTCACTATCCACAGGATAACCGCGCTGAAAACGAATACAAACGAAGAACCAGATCTCGTGTTGTCTGGTTCATCGTTCGTCTAGGCTTTCCGCTGTGTTATTCTATCTGCCTGATCTTTATCGCCACCGCAGGTTTGAAATAAAGGCGCATCGCAGTCGCGGCCACATTCGTTTTGTTTCTCCGCGTCTAGCTTGCTTTTGGCACTGTATTAGGCAGCAGGTTTCTTCGAGACTGGAAGCGTTAGTCATAGTACACTAAAAAATTACCCTGTATGCAAACAATGCATGATTAAACAGAGAAATTTGTACATAGTGTATTGTGCTTTGCACATGGGTAATTATAACGAAACAGCACAGAAAATACCGAAACAATAGCAATCCCTTACTAAAACATATACGTTTCCATGCATATGGAAATTCAGGGTTTGCTTATACGTCAACCGAGAATTCATTGCTAAAACTGTAGAAAATTTTTGAGTCTGATTTTTTTTTAATCTAGTGATCTGTTGGACATGGTGTGCTAAATATTTCTAGCAATATAGAAGAATGTCCAATATGAGCATTTATTCACAAGTATTTTGTAAGGAAATTGCACAGAAAGACACAAGCTATCAGAATAGGAAATATTAAAAAGCCCTGCCATAAAGAACCTAACGAGTATTCGATTATAATTCTCGAATATAGCGAATGCTCTTCTCCGGATATATCTTTTGAAGTTTTGAAAATGGAACCCCGTTCGAATATTCCCTAAATGTCTATGAAGTATGCAGTTTCCAGTTCCCGCTTCCAAAAGGGCGCGTTGAGCATATTTTAGTGAGAGAGTTATTCCCTTTGAGCGCACTGCTTTTACGAATTAATACTCTGACATTTACTCGTACATGCTTAAAAATGACATTAAAGCTTAGATTTGGCTCTCTAGAAGCGACAGCGTACAAATGAACTGAAGCAATGTCTACGCTGCCTTCAAATAGTCACATTGCACATGAAAGTGCGAAAGGCAATGGTTGAAACCAGCGCTATCATGGTTGCCACCGACAAGCTAAATGATGCGTTGAGCAAAGAAAAAAGTACAAACCAATGCCAGCGTCTAATTAACGCGAACGGATCAAGGTCGTTTTCTCAAATAGGCATCTGAGTTTCATTTTTTAAGTTCAACCACTATCGGTTTTAGCTGTCTATAACGAAAAAGGTTTCGGGTGCAAAAATAATTTGTTTGGGCAGAGGGGGCAGGTCTTTCGCCTCTGCGTTTTCTAAGACCAGTAGCTTTTACTACTTACGTTCGCAAAGGACGCGTCTGTCTGCAATGAAGGTGAAGTTGACCGGAACAGCTACCACGTGACCAAACTGTATTAGACAGCAACAGTGGGCGTAGCGCCGCTTATAATATCTATCCTTTCGATTCGTTATGAACGGGGTTTAACAGATAGATTTTTGTTTAAGTTTAAAAAGTAGGATTTATCAGGTAAAAATGTGGCTTTCTCGGCGTGGTACTGCCACCGTTGCCGCAGACCAGAAAACCGGTGAATCTTAACTACTAAAGTGGTTAACGAATTTCTAATAATTAAGTTTCTAACTATTAAGAGTTGGGCGCCTGGCTGCAATTAGATATCTGTAGCTGTTCGTTAGGAGCCGCCATACCAGTTTGCAGAATATCAATAACGCGATTTCTCTTGCCGCGTTGGCTCGATAAATTTTGGCTTTTTCCACTAATTACGTGCAATGGAGGGGTTGCTTTTCCTGCATGCTTTAGACAGCGCATATATACATATTTTCGAACGATGCAGCTATATACTGCCGAGCTACAGCGGTGAGCGTAATCACGTTTTCAAAATTCTGAAAACTGTTATGACGGATACTAACGACCCAATGCAAATCTGTAATTGCAACCAGGCGCCTAACTCAATAGTTAAAAGTTGAATTTTGAAAATTAGTTAACCACCTCACTAGTTAATATTATTCACCGGTTTTCTGGCATCCGCCAAGCGTGGCATTACCATGTCGCAAAAGACATATCTTTGCCAGAAAAACACTTTTATGAAAATTACTTAGTCTTCCCTATAACACCCGGTAAATGCCAGTATACCAGCCATCGAAGTGGGCTCCCCCAGGACCACTATTTGCATAAAACTCGGGGGTCACGCTTTTCACACAGAATGTTCGAAGTGCTGTCAGATGACTGAATATTTCTGAGGATGGAACAACAATCTGAGATGAAGCCCAAAATAGGTATTGGATTCGCAACGACGACCTTTCCGCCCCCAAACCATGCATTCCGAGGACCTTCAGACGACCATCACGGCCGATCCGTTTTTCCCAGAGGGCTCCAGATGGTCTCAAACAATTTGCCGTATCCTGATTCCCACGTTTATAAATTGTGTTAACCGATAAAACGAGGAAATATACAGATATAAAAAGGTGGCCATAAATCGCAACAGTATGCGAAATTCATGAGCTAGATGGCGCTACATGTATTTCAAAAACGATGTTTCCGAACAGTGCGCACCCGCGTGTGTTGTCTTTGGTGCTCTTCACTTCTGCTGAGCACACCGATGTAAAAACTTGAAGCTCCCGTCACTAACGCTCTTAAGTCGAACACTAAGGCAGTGTTGGCGGAGATTTCTTTTGTGTGTAAATCTTAGTATTTAAGGCTCCGTAGTGGTTTAGCGGGCTCTTCAAAAGTCAGCAGATAGTGCAGAATTGACAAAAAAATAATTTTTTCTTGTATTTGCCTACAAACAAGCACTGCGTTGCCTCAACACCAATTCTGCGGAAAGTTTTTAAAGCTTTGATTCCTACCTGGATTTCAGGAGACTTCCCAAACATAAAGGAGAAAAATTCGGTATGATCAAGAACACCTTTAACAGTTATGAAGAATTTTCGCACTTCAGAGTAGAGTAATCTTTCGGTGATGAAGCGGATGTCTGTGTATGTGCATGTCTATGTTTAAGCCTCTCCCCTTTGAAGCACCAAACACTGCGAGTGGCCGCCGGGGGGCGTACCTTTGGGCAACCACCAGTCAAAAATCATCTTCAACCTACAACTCTCAACGCGTCATCTACCCACTTTTTCATGCGATGGATATGCTACATCTCTGGAGGATTTATCTTACAATGAATTGTTTCAGAGCAATCAGTCAGAAGAAAGAGAGAGATAATTATTAGCCATTTGCTAGTGCTAAAGTTAGGGTGACTTTCTGAACTGATCCTGTTCATATTAAGTGAATCGTGCGAACTTATTTTAATGTGAATTACTGTTAAACCCCAGAATAGAAAATTCTCTCCATCTGCCTGTACTCTCGGTCGCATAGCGCCAAATGTAGACGCGTAGCACCGCTGTCCGCAGAGGAAAAAGGAGGGAAGGAGGAAATGGGAGAGGAAAGACAAATAAGGAGCGGCGCATGTGTGGCGGATTGAAAATTGGAACCTTACGCTGCGGTTCGGGTGTACGCCGAGCTGTGAGACAATTACTGCGGCATTTCGTTTCTTCAAATATTTTATTTTAAAAATACCCGTCTGGCCACTTTCAAGAAGACAAGCGTGCAGAAGCAAAGCAGACAGAGGGGGCGGAAAGACAAGAGATTGTTGGAGGGACGGTAGGCGGGTAGGGAAGAGAGACGCAGGGGTGCGGGTATCAGGCGGTCAATGACGGACTTCATCACGCCACCCGCGCGCACGGTGAAGCCTGCCGGTGGCTGCGGCTGCTCTTCACGAGGGATACACTAATGCTAGCAGAGATTTTTGTGGCATTATTTACATTGATGACTAATATTTTCATTCACAAGGAAGACTTAATGTCACGTATTTGGCACTTCCCTTTTGTTTGGCCCCCTAGAAATCATTCTTTCAGTTAGTCTTTTTTTCACATGATGACAAAGAGTTTTACTCCTGAAGGCTAGTAATCGAAATGTGTTTTATTGCTTGGAATGATTACCATGAAACCACTTATTGGAATGTTAGTTCCCAGTATGCATATGATATTATTCACATGAAATGAATTCGGGCATAATTTGACCAATTCTCAAAAATATAGCGCATCTTCTGTTTTTATTAGCAAATGTCCGTTGTTCCTCCTTAAAGTGCAAGACACTCCATTGACATTCTATGAATTTTTCGCTGTGTAGACAACCAGAAAGACAGCATTCGACTGGCAGCCGAATACCATAATTCAAAATCCCACTTATCAATACTACTTTTAAAGAATGGTTTTCTCCCTACAGCATTCTGGGTGTTGTAAGGTGGAAAGGTTGCGCGAGATGAATCAGATTCATGGTGCAGTTAGCGCGAAAGAGAAGGACAAAATCATGAAGCCAGATACGACACAAATGACTATGTCATGACTTGCTTAATCGTTTCGTACTCGTCTTTCGCGCTAACTTCAGTAGAATCATTGTGGCTGGTGCACAAAAGCTTGCGAAGCTTTTTACTTCATTCCTTTATTGTTTCGAAGAAATTAAATATATTCGAAAAGTACGCCGTTTTACAACTGTATCTCGAAATACCCAGCGAAAAATAATCTAACGTACATAAAGGAAACAAGGTCCGATACTTTACATTATCAATCTGTTTCTAGCCTTGGCTCTCATGCAAAAGTAATAGCTTAGGAATAACTAGTGGTAAATACATGATACATATTTTCAATATATTTGCTCAGTTCTTTATAAATTTTATGTAATATTGAATGCACATATAAGAAATATTATCAGAAATATTAGCAAGGAATGTCTTCATGGACATGTGTCTCATCTCTGATCCCTGTCCAACCGGTGCCCAAGACGAAACATTAGCAGCTAGAATTATTAAGTAAAAACATTGCAGTGCGTGTTATAATCAGATTACATCGTTTATTTTAGCGTTCTCGTGTTTAGTGTTGTGTGTGTGTGTGTGTGCGTGTGCATAGACATCACCCGTGAAACTCATTATATTATGCCATCATCAGCCTTCATTCACACTTTCCTTTTCCTCCTCTTCCCTTTCCCCTGTGTGGAGTAGCAGGCCAGGGCCCTGTTACCACCGGCCGACCTCTCCGCCTTTCTTTCATTAAAATTCCCTTTCTTCTTCTTCTCTTATAGGCAGAAGTCTGTGGACCGTCTATATACTCTCTCATATTCTAAATGCTCCCATTTTATTCGATTTCGATTGTGATCTCCTAGAAAGAATTTCACTGAGATCAGCATTACTTCCTAATATTCAAAAATTTGAGGGACTTGCAATCAAGCTTTCTTTTGTTTTCTCTTCAGTTCTATTCGGTCTCTTCTGAAGTTAGGAGAGTCTGAAATAACAAACAATATTTTTTCCTTGGAATATATAGAGTAGAATTTCGATATAATCTAGCCCTCAGGAATTCCAGTAGAGTATCTGCCGAAGTCCAACGCTCAGGAGAGGTTTAAAGCTTTTGAAAGTTAAAGTGGGGGCGGAAAGGAAAATGATAACACTTAAAACGCCCAGAAACTTCAGGTACTACAGTAGTTAAAAAAATTTCGCTCTTGTGTAGACAGGGGTTAGGCCATTCAAATTAGCACAATTAAGTGTATATTCATACTCTCAAAACGTTTTGAAGGAGTATCACCATCGACAAGTTCTTTGGGGCAGTCAAGTACAACTGTCCGGATGATAAAATAATTTATTTGATTACATACTATTTGGTGTGACATATCTGTTAGACCAGACTGGTTTTACAGTTATCTCCAATTCTTGTGTCTACATTGACCTGCGATTGCATCATGGAAGCTCTGGTGGGGTGGCTTTTGTGGGGAAGCTGGTGGAGGGTCGAGGAGGACGTGAGTACGCGGGGACTTGGTGTTGCCTGTGCTCTCTGTTTTTGTGACGCACGGTTGTCTGGCGGATAGTGCCTTATGAAGTGGAAGGCGGTGGGTGAAAAGGAGTGAAAGGCGTGTGCGCGAAAGCCTTTTAGAGAGTGGAGGTGAGTGGATGACGGACGGGCTTTCAGCAGCATGCAGGCGGGAAAAAGACTGGTTTTGGGTGTCGGCTTAGATGTGGACGCTCAATAGACACTGGTTGAAGGAGCCTTCTAGAGGAAGGAGTTCGAATGAGGGGAATGTGAATAGATTAGTGGCAGATCGAGACCTTCTGAACGGAGGAAGTGCCGGGGTAGCCGAAATTTTACACAATCCAGGCTTTGGAAGATTGTAGATAGGTGTGCATTGAATCGAGGCTGGTCAGTTGGAGTTGGATTTTGAGTGGTAGGTGCCCGGAGATGCATCTAAACGAGGGTGCTTCCTCCACATGCTGATTCAGGGGGATCGGGGCTTCAAAGACAGAGCAACACCCACACGAACTGCAACTTTTTCATCGCAAGATGGCTTCTGTAGTGCTAACACCAAAAATTCATAGGAGCTGCTAATGGCATGCATCCCCATTCTTACAATACTAGTTCGAATTAAAATCCTGCGAAAATTCAACATGGTTTGTAATGAAGCACACAGTGTTTAATTAATGACTTAAATAAAAACTTTCCTTGCAATCTGACGAAGCCACGTTCCGCTCAATCTGTTAAGTAATTACAGAGTTTCCAAACTATTCATTATTCACAGAACATTGTCCAGGAATTAAAAACTTCCCACCTGTGATAATGCAAAATGATTTTGAACCTGTACACTTTCTTCACTCTATAAATTTAGTAACAGGAAATCGTGGACAACTGAAGAAAAAGTGAGTTCTGCGACAAAGAAAGTGATCATCATAATTTTGTATTACTTAAGTACCACCAATGTTCTCTTCCTTATGAACACAATTTTCCGCATCGCATTGGCAAACCTCTTAGCGTTGGCTTTAGCCGTGGTCTTTTCAGGCACTACATTTTCAACTTTCACGTCTATTTTGCCATCTATTTCGCTCCATCATATAAAATGTTAGCGTGCGGCTCTGTTTAGCTGCCCACACAGAGTAGATATCGATCATTTGAGTTCACTTGTATACTATCCCTTTTGAGAGCACGCATCTGCTTCCTTTCCGTGTGCACAACATGAAATGAGTATGATTTCACAAAAAAAAAGCAATTTTCGGCTAAGAACGAATATTCACCAAGATAGATATCCCCAATTTGCACTTTAAAAATTAGAAATTGGAAGCTACTTTTCCCTTTATAGACATTGATCAAGTATTTCATCTGGGCTTTAATAATAAAGGTTTGGACCATTCATCTGGCAAATACTCTCCTTTGTGTTTGAAAATGATTATCTAACAGGCATTTGGTTCAATGGGGCACAAACTTTATTCATTTCCTCTTCTGCTAGTTGTGCCTTCCAGTACATTTACTTTACAACATATTTGTGAAAAACAGTTACAA
Source organism: Amblyomma americanum (assembly GCF_052857255.1). Classification (NCBI taxonomy): domain Eukaryota; kingdom Metazoa; phylum Arthropoda; class Arachnida; order Ixodida; family Ixodidae; genus Amblyomma; species Amblyomma americanum. The sequence continues at coordinate 90,577,425 of NC_135501.1, forward strand.
TATACAATTCTCTTATTGCTAGACATATATGGCAGGCCGCGTACAACAAGGCGTCGTTAAGATTGAAACCACTACCACAAATACATGCTAGCGGCGCAGATAAAATTTCTGGCGTGCGGAGTCGATACAATACCGTGAAATGCTTAATAATGACAATTCTTTTCAAAAAAATTTCCTGTACGTTCGTAACGTCAACGTCTAATTTCAGTGAGATTACCATATCAACACGGCACGACACGACACGAAGGTCCATGTAAGCTTGGTTTTAAATGTCCGTTGTTTATATATACTGAAAATCCTCTAAACATTTGGTAAACGACCACTTTAAAACAAAAGCAATGTTCTTTGGTGTCGACGAAATGCACCTCAAACTGCCCTGACCCTAACCTTAAAGAACGGTAACATAGAAATCACGACAAAATATGCAATCATGGGAGTCGTATTTGTCGAAAATGCGTCCTGACACAGTCAAATAGGTTAATTATCTTCAAAACGTGCGTCAATGATAGGAGTTATATGAAACCAAAAATATTTCTCCCGTCACACGTTATTGTCTCCTTTACAAATATATGTTGGGATCCTACATAATTTACTGAGCTGCGACCTGGAGAAAGAGTACAGATTCAAGATACATGAACGTGCGGTGACGCAACGCTAGATTAGTAGCCTCATAACATACTCGCTTTATGAGAACAATACAGATGAACATTTTATAAATTTATATCGAATACCGAACAAACGCATGTAAAGGACTAGTTTATGTGCAGAACTTGTACAAGTACACGAAGTAAACAACAAAATGCAAACCATCTTACCAGAGCCTTTCACTAAACAACACTCAATTCACGACATACGAAACGTGGATTATTTAAGATCTAATTCTATCGCTCAAAATACGGTGTGGAAACTCTTCGGTGCCACGTTAATCATCAAATAAGAACCGTCCTGCATATTAATCTACGCCTCCTGTGGCGAAATATCAAAAAGCTCAAGATTCTGTTTTTAACGCTTTGTTCAGCGTGAAGTGAGAATGATTTCGGTGTTCCCTGTAATTGTTACCAGCCTTTTTCATTAGGTTTTCGAGCTGGAGTTGAATTTACAGTGAGCAAACCTTTGTGTTGATTCTCTACTCTTTCTTCAGGTCGCAATCTAGTAAATTAAGTTGAATCAGAGCATATATTTGTAAAGAAGAATGATAACGTGTCATTTGAAAAAATCCTTTGGTTCTATTGAATTCCTATCGTTGACGCACGTTCTGAAGATATTTAACCTATTTCATTGTGTCAGAATTTATTATCGGTAAATACGAGTTCCATGATTACAAATTTTGTCGTGGTTTCTATTCTATGTTACCGATCTTTAAGGTTAGTGTCAGGGCGGTTTGAGGTGCTTTTCTTCAACATCAAACAAGATTGTCGTTTACGAATTGTTTAAAGGATTTTCAGTATATATAGAAAACAGACATTTAAAAATCAAGTTTACATGGACCCTCGTGTCGTCTGGTGCCATGATCATGTGGTAACCTTGCTGACAATAGGCGTGGACGTAACGAACGTATTTGAAATGTTTTTGGAAAGATTTGTCATTATTAGGCAATTAACGGTACGTTATCGACTCTGCACACCGGAAATTTTATCTGAGCCACTAGCAAGTATTTGTAGTAGTGGTTTCTATCTTAATGGTGCCCCGTACGCGATCTGCCATAAATGTCTATCAATAAGAGGAATGAATAGTGTTACTATTGTTCACAAATATGTTTTAAAATAAATGTACTGGAAGACACAACTAGCAGAAGAGGAAATGAATAAAGTTAGTGCCCCATTGGTCTAAACGCGTAATATATGATCAATTTCAAAGACAACAGAGAGTATGTGCCAGATGAAAGGTCAGAACATTTATTATTAAAGCGCAGATAAAATACTTGATCAATGTCTATAAAGTGACCAGTAGCTCCCACTTTCTTCTTTCGAAACTGCATATTGAGGATATCTATCGTGGAGAATATTCATTCTCTTCCAGCAAAGTGCTTTTTTTTGAGAAATAATTCTCATTTCATAATAAGTGCAAGGAATGAAAATACAAAACAGGTTGAGGTCTCTAGAAGCGATAGTATACAAATGAACTCAAACGATCGCTATCCACTCTGTGTGGGCAGCTAACGAGTGCCGCATGCACACATTTAATATGATGGAGCGAAATAGATGGCATAATAAACATGAAAGCTCGAAAGGTCGCGCTTGAAAAGGCCACGACTGAAGCCAACGCTGAGAAGTTTGCCACTGCGATGCGAAAAAAAGTGTTCACTATAAGGAGGAGAACATTGCTGGTACTTAATTATAAAAATATGATGATCACTTTGTTTGTCGCAGAACTCAGTTTTTCATCAGTTCTTCATGATTTGCTGTCACTAAATTTATAGAGTGGAGATAGTTTACAGGTGCAATGCTATTTTGCATTATCACAGATGTCAAGTCGTTAATTCCTTGATATTGTTCTGTGAATAATGAATAGTTTGTAAGCTTCGTAATTACTTATAAAATTGAGCGGAACGTGGCTTTGTCTGATTTGCAAAAGGCAGTTTATTATTAAAGTCATCAATTAAATCCTGCGTTTTTCATTATAGGCCGTGTAGAATTTTTGGCGGATTTTAATCCCAGCTAGGGTTGTAAGGACGAGGAAGGATGCTTTTTGCAGTTTCTATGAATCTCTATCTATGAATCTGAACCGCACCGTAAGGGGAGGGATAAATGAGGGTGTGAAATGAGAAAGGAACAAAGAGTTGCCGTACCGGAGGTCTCCGGAATAATTTCGACCACATGGATATCTTTTCCCCGTACTGACATCGCTAAGCATACTGGAGCCTTTTACGTTTCGCCTCCATAAAAAGGCGGCCGCCGCCCCGGATTCGATCCCGAGTACTCCGGCTCAGTAGCCTCAGCGCCCTAACCCCAGCCACCGCAGCGAGATAAAGAACTACTCCAGCCCTCTGGAATTTCAGTACAGTATCTGTGGAGACTCTGCGCTCTCCCATGGATCAAAGTCGTTTGCTACTTACACACAGGCCGCAAATGAAGAAATAACGATTTCAATCTCCTGACGACTTCAGTTTTTGGAATGGTTAGGAAAAACTGTGCCTCTAAAATACACAGCGGTGGGGCCCCTAAAGTGGTGCGAAAAATTACAAATTGGTACTACCGAGGATTTCAAAAATAGGACACCGGACAACTTCATCGCGAGAAAATCAAGTAAACTGTGAGCAGTAGTATACTTTACTGGTAGTCATGTGATCTGATGCGGCAAGTCTGTGTCAGAAGGGCTGGTTTTACATTCCGCGTGGTTGTTATTGATATTGCACTCATCTCCTCCTAGTGCAACGTGGATTTTAATTTTTACTTCCCACTTCCATTGCGCTTTTGGGTGGGTTGCGATGGAGGGTAGCTGGTGGACGGTTAAAGAGGATTAATGTTTGTGAAGGCTGGAGTATTTCCGTGGATTTTAGTTTCGCTGTAGTTGAAAGGATAGTTGGACGAGTTGGTATGTATTATTTTGTATAGAAACAGCGCGAACGGACGAACGACCGTCTGTGTGTTTTCTCGTTCTCGGTCATTGGTCCGTTCGCTCTGTTTCTACAGAAAAAAATTTTTAGTTTCGGTTCTGCGTGACCTTCTGTGTATGTGGGGGGGGGGGGGGGGATTTACTGCTGCGTGGCCAGTGCAGTTGAGTTAGTCAGTTTGTGCACGAAGACATGGAGAGTGCAGTTGATAGGTAGTGGTGCAGTGCTGAGCGCCAACATGACGCATGTGGCAGAAGCATTGGTTAGGGGGGGGGGGGCGGAGGGGAGGGGGCGGTGGACTTGGATGCGGCATGGATAACGTGAATGGAATGGCCGAAGATTGAGGCCGTTCTGATGAAGGAATTGAGCACGCAGTGGCGCCTGTAGCCTGTGCAGGAAATGATTAAGTAGAAAAAGAATGGAAGTGAATGTACAACTTATGGAAGCTCACTGATGGAGATCGAATTTTTATTGGTGGGCGCACGGAGGTGCACCTCCAAGAGGGCGCTCCCTAGGTACGGTACTTCAAAGAGATAGCAGCCTAAGCACACACTCATACACATGCAAACACTTAGAGCGTTCTTTTTTATCAAAAAATGACTACACTGCGTTACCTACAAAATCTAGGAGAACTGCTAAAGATATTCTTGCCATCGCTTACACATATGTTAACGGGAAGAAAGTTTTTTTGCTGAAATCCGGCTTGGAAATATAATCCTGCGAAATTACATTGGAATTTTATGCTGGGAAAAACGAATGTTTCCTTGATGACAAATGTAACAAAAATAAAGTGTTTTGGCACTGTGGAACGATTCAGAATCTGCTGAATTTCGCAGGCCCCGGTTGACCATTACTGGTCTTTGAAGGCACTGATTAGTTACCGAAAATATCCAGGAAAGATCAAGTTGCTACTTCTGGTAAAACAATAGCAGTTTTGTGCAGGAAACCTTTTGCGCCTCTAAAAAGTAGCCAAAGACAATGCAGGCTAAAGTCTCTTTAAAAACTTGCTGTGGTTTAGCACTGGCTAAACATGCAGTCACGCGATAGCTACATATAGCCGAGTGGAACTAGCTCAGTCGAACTGCAAAGTAAGTCTTTCGCCGCTTCGTTTCGCTGGGCGTTCCTTCTTCATCTTTGTCTTACCTGACACGGCGCATGCGCACAGCTGTTGCAGCTGTTGCGCGGCATGCCGCCGGCAGCAGCAGCTGCTAAGCACCACGGGACCAACCAACGTGACCAACCACGTGACCAACGGTCGCACCACGTGGTCAATTCACGTTACCGACCATGCGACCAACCACGTTACCAACGGCGGCGCAACGAAGCTCAAGTTGTGTCACGTTGAAGGGTCGGAGAGGTGGCGTAGTGTAGCTATCGCTAAAAAATCTGATTTTCTTACAATGACAGTGTTCATCATACTTTCTTAAAATGAACGCCAACATGGTTTTTTTCGTTTCTGCACAGCACATTTTCAAAATCTCTGTGGCGACCTTCATATTGTTGCTTCAACCGCGACCTTTGAAATTTTCATGCCTCTTTTGCCATCTCTTTCGCTCCATCATATAAAATGTTGGCCACGCAGAGTGTGTATCTGTCATCTGAGTTCGTTTCTTCGGTAATGCTTCTAGCGAATCAAATCTGCCTTTTTGGTCGTTTGCATAAAGAAAATAACAGTGTTAGCTCATAGAAGCACTATGCTTGATCAGAATAATTACTCCCGCTATAAATGTGCACAAAATGCAGTTTTTAAAGTAGGGACTGGAAGCTCGCTCTCACTTCTCAAACAGTAATCTCTATGCGTTGCACCAAGATGTAAAGTTTCACGCGCTGGAAGAGATTGTTTGCTTTAGATTTTTCTTTCTCCACTTAAACATCAGTACATCGGTTTTTTACCTGAAGATCTCTACACACAAAAAGGTATAAATGCATTAGCGTCGGTTTTCAACCGGCTTACAGATGTTTTATTTTAAAAGTGTAATCTAAAAGAAAAAGCTCCTTAAGCGCCGGAACTTCACCGCTTGGTGCAGGGCATCGAGTCCAGGGACACCAATTTTTTGGAAGTGCTTTTCTCAGCCAAAACAAACAAGACTGACTGCCCTTTACGGGTGATTGTTACACAAGTAGGGTAGTAGCAGAATTGTGTCGCACAGCGCTCATACTGAAATTATTTTATTTACGGTTGAAGACCCCTTTCTAGCTGGAGATTGGTTTGCCTTCATTGATGTTCTATAAATTCATTACCGCAGAAGGCTCTGTTCCTTGTGTGTTGATCTTGGCCCTTGTGTGTGCGTTTTCTTTCATTCGTCCACATCTTTCCCTGCAGTGGCATTCCTCTCAAAGCTCTTATCACGACACAAGAAATCCTGATTATTGGCAGGTTTGTAATAATCGCCGTCCTGATCATTAACCTTGCTATTATATGGAGGAATATTTATCAGCTCAATATTTCCTTTTAACCTCTAATAAATGCCTACTCATGAAGCGTGTTGATATCCCTGTAATAGCTACCAACCATTTCATTCAGTTTCTGAGCTGGATTGACTTCATCGTGAGCCCATGGCTGGAAGCTTATCTGTATGTTTTAGACTGTCGGGATACCTTCAGTGACCGTTATTTTCTTCCTCGCATCAACTTCAATGGCCTTCGCCTTCGAGCAAGTTCCTATTTGTAGCAAACTTAGATAACTGCCATCGTATAAATAAATTAGTAGAATACACTCCTTTACTTATTATCAGAGCATGCTACACGCTGAGTTTTGTGAATATTGGATATATTACTTTGAGGCATATGCTCACCTATTTTCATCTGTTTAGGTAGTGTTCTCGTATCGTATCTTGCGTGACCCAATATTTTTAAGAGATGATGTACAGACAAGCTCCGTAATTTCCCCTCTCATATCTCATGGAACTAAAATTCCTAAACACTGCCGTATCAGGCGAGCCCAAGACAAATAGAGTGGCTAGCATCGTCATGTGCAAGGCTTGAACGGGCAGCCGCTCTATGTAGGCATACAAATTTTTATATTTTGCTTCTATTTTTTTATTCTAGTTGTTACTAGCAAATTGAAAAAAATATACATCGCGGGCCATGCGCACATATTAGATTTCCCACGCAACCGCACATAGACCAGTAGAGTAAAAATATTCGGCTGACAGATCAGCTCCGCATGTAGCTTTTGACGAGGCGGCTTTCACGGGTGATTTAAGCGGCCTGGTGTCCTCATGGCGTAGCACTCCGCAGACGCGGAGACTGTGCTTTCTTTCGTCATAACACATTTCTCACTCTCGCTTAATATGCACAATGCAATAGATGCAGCGATCTCTCGAGCAGTTTCATGGACTGTGGTCAGGCTTGGAGCTGCAATGCGATTGTACGCACAATAAACATCACCAGCAGGAAATATTGCGAATGATCTTTGAAATCAGTGCTTGCATCAATTTACATCGTTCATTTCAACCTTGTGGTGCCTAATTTTTAGTTTCTTTCCATGCGGGACCGCATTTCTCAAGCAAATTACATCTAAGCTGGTACATTACTGGAATTCCGTAGTTCCATTACTGGAATTCGGTAGTGGTATGCTGATCTTTTGCTTGGTGCATGTGGGAAAAGAATGGGAGGCGGTAGAAGGCTGAGTGGTGGTTGCATCAGGGCATCGTGCTGATCGTGCCTTCTAGTTGGTGCAGTTAGGATAAAGCTGACGGAGAAAATCTGATGTTAGATCAAGACCGTTCGGAGTCGAGCGGGTAAATATCTTGCGCTGTTCCGCGCTCACGGCGGACGTTCGCAAACACGGATCGACAATCTCCAGTTTTCCATCCGCGCGGTGCTTTACGCCGACTAATACAAAGTGTTTAGCTAAGACTAGGAGCTCAAATTCAATGAAAAAGCGCGTTTCAAGCGTGCAACCAAAGAAACTCCTTAATGCGCCTGGGCTGACTATATACGTAGTCCTCTTTAGGTTTGCATTTGGCTCGACTGAAGCGCAGAGTATAATTCGTGGAGATCGCCAATACAGCCATGCGAAAAGGCGGTATATATTGCCACACTGCTGACATTCTGCCGGCGCCACCTGGTGGCCGAACCTGTCTCCCAGCCTGTGGCCGAACGTCTTCTTTTGTCTAGAATGAGCGCGGCTGTGCGGTTGTTCTTTCCATTGGCGCTTCTTTGCTTGGACGAAGCGACAGGACTGTGCGCTCTGCTGTGCAAAATTTCCTTCAAGAAATTCAGCGAGTCCCAGTCTAATTTCTTTTCCCGCTCTCAGTCAGTACGATATTGTGAACCATTACAGGCATTGTATACTATTATGCATATTAAGCTATTGTCCCGTCTTCGGTCTCCAAGTTAACAGGACCCTTGTCCTTGCATCTTCCAATCTATCAGCCAACATACTATTACCACTACTTTTCACGCCAAATTTTCCTGTATCCAGCAATTACCCGTCCGCGTCTTGACTACTCCCCCGCAGTGGGTATGTGCCAGCAATGTCTGAGGCCTACCTACCTACCTGTTCAGCGAGCCTCGCCCCAGTAAGCGGCTGCGCTTCCCGCGTCCTGCTACGTATTTGGTGGAGCCGTGCTGGGTACCATCCTATGTACGCTGAGCCCGACGATATCTTTGACGCTTCTCCCCGACGCGCGGACGCCACACCTGTCCACAAAGCGAGCTGTCGCCTGCGAGGCCTGCAACCCGAGTTTGAGCCACTGACAAGGCCTGTGCGAGCTACGACTTCCAACACTGGCAGCCAGACAGGTCAGTACTCCAGTGCCCCGCCGTTTGTCCTTCTCGCACCTCGGTCGCCACTATCCTTCCACGGCGACCGGCTCGAGGATGTTGAAGATTGGTCGGCCAGTTTTGACAGTATTGCTGCGTTCAGCCAAAGGGATGACGAGCGGAAGCTGATGAATGTTTATTTCGCACTGCAAGACTCGGCGAAAACGTGGTTCGAGAATCACGAGGCGTCCTTTTCCAAATGGGCAGCTTTTCGCCGTGAACTGCTTGCCAGATTCAGCACAAACGAGCGAAAGGAAAATGCTGAAATTGCTCTTCGCTCCAGGTCACAGCAGTCCAACGAGAGCTTGGCCATGTTTATTGAGGACATGATCCGCCTCTTCAATCGGGCGGACCCGGCCATGCCCGAATCTACAAAGGTGTGGCACCTTATGAAGTAGGGTAAAGGAGCAGCTGTTTGCTGGAATCATGCGCAACCCTCCGAGAACCGTCGCCACCGTCCCCAAAGAAGCTACGAGCATGGAACGTTCATTGCAGGAACCGAGTGCCCAATACGGCCGTCAGGCAAATGTAGCAGCCGCTCACTACTGCACGTTCTTGCCAGGCAACGGGGATGAGGCGCTGCGAGAGCTTGTGCGGAGCATTGTCCGCGAAGAACTGCGACACCTCCACTTGGATGCTCCGTCGGCAAGCATACCTTCTACAGGCGATGTCCTCCGTGACTGAATTCGGCGAGGGGTGCAGCCACCACCAGCACCACTATCGGAGCCGCACGTGATGTACTGCAGCGATGCCCTGCGAAGACCTGCCCCCGTGCCGCAAGTGTTTCACCCGGTTGCTGAACCACGACACCCCCTCGTTACCTGCGTCCCGTCGAGCAGCAGCAGGACCTGTACCCCCCTTCCAGCGAAGCGCATGTATGGCGAACGTCCAACAATTGCCCGCTCTGCTGCCACTGTGGGGTGCCCAGTCATATTCTGCGGAATTACCCGTACCGGCGGATGGGTTTAAGAGGATTCCCACCGGAAGCACCTCGACCGCGCTATGGTGAAAGACCGCCGGACATAGAGGACTACCTGGTCACTCATCTGCTGTCCTCAACCTCGCAGCAGCACCAATCGCAATCAGCAAGGCGGAAATTTGGGCGAGTTGGTAAGTGTTCATTTTCGCTCTCAGAGCAACACGAACGGGACACAAGACGAAGGACTAGCACAATCAGGCGCTGACTATCAACTGTTTTTTTATTGAAGAACGAAAAGCATATAAATACAAGCAGTGAACTACTTATCAATCAACAAAAGTTATCTGGAAGGCACGTGGGGGCTCAGATAGCTCAATTCTCTCTCGGATAACGTTATGGAAGGGCTGTCATTCCGGCTACAGTCATTCCAACCGACGTTAACCCGCACCTCTTGGCCAGTCAGAAACGCTGCGTAGAAAACCTCATCTCTTCCTTCCGCGACCGTATTGCATAAACTTCCTCGGTGCGAGAGGCGCCGCTTACCAAGCACCGAATTATTGTTTTTGACGACCGAAGACCCCTATGCCAGCGCTCTTATCGCGTGTCTTGAAAAGAACGTGACGCCATCCACCGTCAAGTTACACATTTGCTCCAGAACGACGTCATACAACCGCCCACGAGCCCCCGGTCATCGCTTGTTGTTTTCGCCACGAAGAAAGATGGCAGGCTCAGGTTCTGCGTGGATTACAGACGCCTCAATAACGGCACAAAAAAGAATGTGTATCCTCTGCTATGCATTGATTACTCCCTAGACCGCCTGCGCCATGCCACCTACTTTTCGTCCCTTGACCTCCGCAGTGGGCAGTGGCAAACAGAGGTCGACGAACGCGACATATATAGAGAAGACCGCCTTTATTACTCCTGGCGGTTTGTACAAGTTTAAAGTGCTCCCTTTTGGCTTGTGCGCGGCCCCTGCCACATTCCAACGAATCATGGATACCTTGCTGTCTGGCCTGAAGTGCCAGTCGTGCATCGTATATCTCGACGATCTCGTAATCTTCTCTGACACGTTCGATGAGCACCTCAAACGTTTGCGTGCTGTTTACAAGGCCATACGTTCCGCTGGTATCTCTCTCAAGCCAGAAAAATGTCACTGCGTTTCATGAGTTAAAGTTTCTTGGTCACATTGGCAGCACTCGAGGTGTTAGTCCAGACGCCGAAAAGACGGCCGCCGTAGCTGCCTTCCCCAAGCCAACAGACAGAGCCTGCGTCGTTTCTTGGGCCTCTGCGCGTACTATCGCCGGTTTTTTCACAATTTCTCCAAGCTAGCAGAGCCTCTGAGCCGCCTGACAAAAGACACTGATCCCTTCTTTTGGGGCCAGGACTACGAAAGATCCTTCACGGAACTCAATTAAGTCCCGTCTCTAATGTGCGCCTATGCTTGGCCACTTCGACGAAGAGGCCGACACGGACCTGTACACTGATGCCAGAACGGTTGGTCTTGGTGGGGCCCTTTTTCAGTGGCAGGATGGTCTAGAGCGCGTGATTGCTTACGCCAGTCGCACTTTATCCCGTTCCGCAGTCAATTATTTCACCACAGAAAAGGAATGTCTGGCTGTGCTGTGGGCAGTTACGAAATTTCGACCCTACTTGTATGGCCACCCGTTTCGGGTTGTGAGAGACCATCATTCACTGTGTTGGCTGGCGAAGCTGAAAGATCCCTCGGGGCGGCTTGCTCGATAGAGCCTTCGGCTACACGAAGTTGATGTCACCATCGTGCACAAGCACGACCAGAAACACAGTGATGCTGACTGTCTCTCACGCGCTCCTACTCCCTAACCCACGGACGAGTCCGATGACGATTCTGCTTTTCTCGGAGCTGTCACCACACCCACCCTTGCCCGCCAGCAGAGGGACGACTCCGAACTGCTGCCCCTCATCGAGTACCTCGAAGGAACCGCTCCATCACCATCTCGACACTTCAAGCGCGGACTGTCATCGTTTTGCTTGCGTGATAGCGTCCCCTACAAAAAGAACTACTGCCCAACGGAAACTGTCTATCTGCTTGCACTGCCTAAAAAGTTTCGTGACAAAGTTCTGCGTGCGTGCCACGACGATCTTCTTTCGGGGCACCTCGGGATTTCCCCCTCGTTAGCGCGCATACATCACAAGTACTACTGGCCCAGGCTTGCTGCGGTTGTCCACCGCTACGTGCGAACATGTTGTGAGTGTCAGCGCCGGAAGACGCCGCCGACTAAACCAGCCGGGCTCCTCCAGCCTATCAATCCCCCGCGCCTCCCATTTCAACCCGTCGGCATGGACTTACTCGGCCCATTTCTGGCGTCTTCTATGGGTAACCGGTATATTGCGGCTGCAACTGACTATCTTACCCGCTACTGTGAGACCAAGGCCCTTCCCCGTAGAACCTCCGCCGAAATTGCACATTTTTCATTCGCAACATTGTGCTTCGTCACGGAGCCCCAAAAGTCGTATTAACTGACAGGGGCACTTCGTTTACGTCGGCTCTTACGAGCGAGGTACTTCGACTCAGTGGCACCAACCATCGCAAGACTACAGCTTACCACCTGCAAACAAACGGACTGACTGAGCGGCTTAACAAGACAATTCTCGATATGCTTTCTATGTATGTCGACGATGAGCATGCGAACTGGGACCGGATACTGCCTTACATCACTTTCGCGTACACGACGCGCCTCACTCCGTTCCATTTGGTGCACAGTCGCGAAGCCTTAACCATGCTGGACGCCATGCTTCTTCCGGATCCTACTCCCTCTTCTGCCGTGGACGCTGAGCAATTTGTTCGTGATGCCGAAGCCTCTCGCCAAGTTGCTTGACAGTGAATCCGGTGCCAACAACAACGGGACGCCGAGCACTACAACCTCCGCCGCAGGGAGGTTATTTACACACCCGGTGACCAAGTCTGAGTACAGAGTCCGATCCGTTTGCGAGGGCGTTCTGAGAAGCTTCTTCACCGTTACTTTGGTACATACCAGGTGTTACGCCGCTTCAGCGCGGTGACCTACGAGGTGCTCCCTCACGGAACTGTCCGGTCGTCTCAACAACCTACGTCCAAAGTAGCCCACGTGGCGCGAATGAAGCCGTATTACTCCCGTTAGCCCCTTTCCACGAAGACACTCGCTCCGCTTATTTTCCACCTTACGTATGTTTTTCCCCCTCGCGTTGCCGCATCGAGTCGAGGCCTCTTAGAAGAGAAGGAGGCAATGTGACACTGCTGACATTCTGCCGGCGCCATTTGGTGGCCGAACCTTTCTCCCAGCGCGTGGCTGAACGTCTTCTTTTGTCTCGAATGAGCGTGGCTGTCCGGCAAGTCTCGCCCCCGTAAACGGCTGTGCTTCCCGCGTCCTGCTACGTTTTTCGGTGACAATATCAACTAAGTTAACTGCAATGCCAACAATTCATGGCAGGAGCTTTTTTTTTATCTCCCTCTCTCTACAGTGTGACATCGAGGGCAAGTTCTGACAAATGGCACAGAAGTGCTTTAGAATAAACGTTTTGACCACTTGGGCTTCACCCTTCATTGCCCTAAGTTAGCTTGCTCATAAACGAGAAAACTAGAGGAATTAAAAAAACGAAACTTCGAGTATTGTTAAAGCGGAAAAAGTTTCTTCATTAGATGTATATACACAATGCGCAAACTTGTAATAAATGCTCTTTACGGAAATATGTGCCAGAAGCGGTGAAACCTAGTTCTCAATTCCTGTTGTTTCCGCATTTGCCGCGACATTGATTGTTTTTTTTTTCTTGTTAATATCTATCCTGCATTGATTGTGATTGTTCTGTGCAGCTGGATTGTTCGGGCAGCATCGAAGTCATGCGGAGGTGAACCCGCGCTGTTTGCGAGTTACTGTGATCATTCACAGCCACAGGGTCCACCGCCAACCACACTCCTTGCATCTTTGTCATACCTTTCAGAGCGGCACTATTTACGGCCTCAAACCTGACTACCTGTAATATCCACATCACGCAGAGCGGCTTGATGTCGCACAAACAGGAGTTGGCTTATGGGAATATGCATATAGTAGCAGGACCTGAGATATCTGAGGCAAGCACGTTATAGCCGGCTGGCGCTGCGTGCATCATTCCCATGACTGCAAACTGCTTTAGTGATTCAGGCGCCTGGAAGAGCAGATGTTCATTAGGTCTTTGTATTTTAGCGGTGTTGCCCTAACATGGACAGTGAACATAGCAGCGCTCTTATGAAGGACAGGAGCAGTGAGCGTGTCGTAATACCTACTTTACGTAGAGAGATAAGATATAGTTTAGAAATGCCGGTGGCAGAGCATTGAGGCTACCTAGATCGTACGATACAAGTAAGATACAAAGCAGGCGACGTCGATACTCGGGCGTAGGCCGGCTGCATAAGGAAGCAGCCGGTGTCTTGAACATATAGTAAAAGCCTTTGTTTCGTTCTACTAAAGTTCGGCACACTCCCTCAACATTCAGAGCGGCGCCGATGCCACCCGCTGATGACATTGACCCGATTCGGGTGCACAGAAAGCTTAGCGTTGCTAAATAACACGAAAAGCCGCTCTGGCTACTTTCCTCAGCATCGCTACATGACGGGCTTTTCGGCGACTCGTTTAAATGTTGCCGAGGATGGCTAGCGACATTTTGGAGGCAGGACTCCTCGCCTGGTGTGACGAGTGATCGAAGTTTCGTTTTTACAAGGATGAGTCTAAGGCGTGCCCTAGACGTGGTGATGGCGTAAGGAGACTCCATACTTGTCGCGGATTGCTCTTATTTCATTATCAGTTGTGCAGTTGATTTGAAAAATACTGGGCTCCTAAAACCCTGTTCTTGAGGCGTACAAGTTTGGTTATTCTCTCCGTTAAATGAGGCTTCTACCCTCCGTTAAACTGCGCGTCTGCCCTCATGTTATATCCTTGTTCTCCCGTTTCTTTGTTTTTTTACTTTGTGCGCGCACAAAGTAAACTTTCGCGCTACAGTCACGAATTTTTTTTTCATCTCCACTGCGTTTTGCAATAGCGGAAAAACGCAACATCGTGCCGGCGTTGTGTCGAAAAATTCATTTCACGCCTGCCGTGACGAGTTTAAATGTTTGAATGAAAAAAACTGAAAACCGGACTTACAATGTGAAATAAAGGTCGGCGGATGTGTGAAGCGATTTAGCTTCTTAAACTATTAGAATTTATTTAAAGAAATTTTCTTAAGCCACCTTTACAAGAATGCGGTAACAGTCGACTCTCCTGCCATTTTGAGGAAAAGTGCAAAAACACTGTGGAAGAGAGTAGAGGACCAGTCGAGCCTTTCCTTCTGAAAACCTGCTCTTTCCTCTCAAAAAGGGGATTGGAGTCGACTTGAAGAAATAAATTTATTTGCACCCGTTACAGAATCGGAGGGCAATGAAGATTTCAGTCGACCACCATCATCTTCCTCTGTTTTCATCAGGCTGAGATTCCTTTGGTTTCAGTGCCGTCAACGGCCAGACGGATAATTTCTTTTTGTTCTTCTTGTTTGTGCCTAACCATTAAAGCCTCCCAGGACTCTATATTCTTGACTGGTTCGTTGTTGCGAGGGCATGTCCACACTATGTGGATCATGCTGCCGCATTTACGTAAACGCGGCTATAGGCACGTTGACTTGGCTGACAAACAGCTGAATGCAATATGAGGGGGTACACAGAGCGCCTGTCCTTCGCGCTCAGTAAAGCGCTGCAAGCGACAGACGACAATAATGGGAGCCACAAGGGCCTTGCTCCGAAAGAACAGCCGCTCGAGTATACTGGGTATGCGCCTTTTCCTCCAATTCGAGTCAGTTCGTTGCGACAGCGGCCCGCGAAGTGTGGTGGCGACGCGCTGCCGTGTTGCCTCTCATAAATCTTCGACCTTTCCAAAAGGGTGTTTACGTGTGTGTGGTGTTAGCTTAAATTAAAGTGTAGTGACGTGTAAATTAGTGGTAACTGGTAAATTTCCTTCAAATAGGAATGTTATTCTCAAAACTATTGCATTCTTATGATTCAAATCGGCGGCCGGCACTTGCCCTACGTGGATGTATTCCTTTACTATTTTAAATACTGTTCGGCCTGCCATAAAACCTTGTTTCCTTGCGAAGATTTGCAATATAACTAAGTGTTTTTATATAATAACAATTAAGCCCACATTTCTACTTCCTCTCTCTACGTCCGCATTCGTGGAATCTATGACATCAGCGACTCGGAGAAAATAGAATTTTTCCTAATATTATTCATTCCCCAAATACTCTCTTAATCGCCAGATGGAGAGTTGTGTAGGGAAAATGAATCTTTGGCGGACACCTTCTTTGGATATCCTTATATTAGTTTCCGTGCAGATAATAAAGATTGCTGTGCAGCCACCGGAAATATTTTCGAGCCCATATATATGCCTCTATTTCACACCTTCTTAGCGCTTATTCTGCGCAAGCCATATTGGTTCGACTTAATAAGGGGCTTTTCAGTAATCGTTGCAGGTTGTAGACAGTGGTTGGTTATAAGTCAGGCAACGGCGTAGCTGTGCATCTCGCATGTGTTGGAGCACGCGAATATAAAACTCATGATTCGCCATTTGCCCTTGTGGGACTAACTCGCGGTGTATGACATCTCATGAATCAAAAAAAAAAACTATCCCCATCGTCTTTGTTTTGGCCTTCTGTCGCCGCACCATTCTCGACTTCGGAGAGCTTGTAGACCGCCATTCGGCGCTCTGCCTCTTTGTTTGAGGATCGTAATGAAAACACCATGTTTCTTCTTCAGCAATGATGCTGTCGACGAATGCAGGATCCTTCTCGGCCTCGGAGAGCAAATCAGCCCTCACCGATGCCCGCGTGTCCTTATGGTCCTGTGTGAGGAAGTGCGGCACAAGTCTGGCATTCAGTTTTTGTTTCCCAAGTTCTCACGCAAAATTTGGTGGCATGTTTTCTTACTAATTTCTAGAGCATCTGATGGCACGCGGGCTGTAATGGTGCGGTCTTGCTGTACGATTTCTCCGATCCGAGCCACGTTGTTTTCATTCTGTGAGGTTAAAGGGCACCCCTGCCTTGTGTCGTCTTCCACCGACGTTCTCCCCGAAATGAACCTCTTGTGCCACTCAAAAACTCACGCCCGCAACAATGTCTCGTTGTCATAACGTCACGAAGGAGCTCATACGTCAGTTTGGCTGTCTTGCCAAGCATCACACACTAATTCATGTTTACACGCTCATCGAGGTGGACATCCATCTCTGCACATTCACTCACAGCAGAATGCGCAGATCACTAGTGCCAACGTAATTTTCTACATGTAGTGCCATCTATCGGCTGCCACAAAATTAACATAAATAGCTCAGGTTAGCCCGAAAAGACTGCGCTACACATACGCCCCAACACTTGTTTTGGGAAATCATATCTAGATAAGAAAATAAATCAGTCTCGAAACTGTACACACAAAGGTTGTATCATGTGAACCGTTTTTATAAAATTATGACACATCTATCTAGCCTGCCTGTGATATTTTGGAGCTGGCCTGCCAATTGAGCCGCTCAGCAAGGAGGACTGTGTATTGTGATCGTATATTCGCAAACAAGTAAGGTAAACGCAGAACAAAATACAACCAGCAAAACTATAAATAAACAAATTTCCTCCCTTGTTGAACCTACCGTGCACTACTCGTGTATTATCATGCTTTAAGCACAACGGGCAATGTTTGCCACATAAATTCCTTAAAATTTTGCTAAAAATGCCCGCCCGATTGTTCCGCAACGGTCTCCGAAGTGTGCAGCTTCAGGTTTCGGCTTTTTAAACAGCATGATGAGCATATTTGACGGGGAGGAATTATTATGCTGAGCGAGCGAAGTCCTTCTTTTGCGATGACGCTCTGCCATTTCATCATCCGAGCCCGAAAACAAAATTGAAGATAGATTTTGTTGTCTAAGAGCGACCGCATGCATATGACTCAAACGCAACCTCCCCACTCTTTGCATGAGCAGCTTCAGCCACATGGAAACAATTCACAGTATCGAGCGAAGATGTCAAAGTTGATACGAAAATTCGAAAGGTCGCGTCGGAAACCGACACTAGAGAGCATGCAAAAGAGATTGCTAAAAAGAATCTGTCCCAAAACAAAAATTAATAATGCTGGCAACTAACACAAGCATATAGTGACCGCTTTTTTGGAGAGATAACTCAGTTTTTTATCCGTTTAACTAATCTCGCCTTTCGCTAAGCAAGATGCAACTTGCAACAATGATTAGCAACATGCTTTTAGGACACCTAATGCATTTTAGGTAGTAGCAATATAGTCATCTTTCGTGTAAAAAGCCGCTTTCTTTGTGTGTGTGGGGGGGGGGGGAGAGGGGGTGTAGGGGCGTGTTTGATGTCTGTATCCTCCTGAAGCAATGTCATGAGCAGCGAGCGCCCTCCTGGAGGTGGTGCTTCGGGTAGCAGCCTTACCCGCTGCACACCCAGTTTAAACTTTCTCCCGCCTGGATCGTGCGGAGGCTTCACGAAGCGTTAAGCGCCAACTGCTTTCATTAAGATGGCCTCGAACGACAACCAAACCCACACACCTCATCCTCATCGTACATTTTTCGATGGTGATGATGATTATGAGTTTTTATGGCGCAAGGGCACCTACGGCCAAAGAGCCCCATGTCACAAGGTAGCTTCGGCTTCTCAAGTTGGGATCAAAGCCCCATTTCCCAGGCACTTCACCCTAAATTAGCCGAGCTTCAGGCCAGGGGAAAGCTTGTACCCTTTGTAACACCGGTGAGTACCCAACCGGCGGCACAGGGGATCGAACCCCGCCTGTACTAGAAACGGGCTAATATATTATATACAGCATCAGGAGGTCCCAGAGTGAGAAACTGCCAGGAGGACCTCCTATCATTAGTGGGTACATAGGAGTATTAGAGCAGAAAGTAGAGGGCGAAAAAACAAACAAAACAAAGAAAAAGAAAAAGATAAAAAAAACGTTAAGAAATACAAATCATAGGGAACAAGTGCAAATAAACAGAAGACAATTAGATATATACTCAAACAGCGTTATACAGTAATATCACAATAAATAATCATAAGCAGGAATATCTAGTAATCTAAAAAAAATTTGGCTCTTCTGCATATTACGAACAAAGAAAAATATAAAGTGTTTTACAGAAACATGAAGCCTAACGATACAATAACAGAAATAACGTAAAGAAAATTAATAAATGTATTTATGACAAATGAAAAGATGGTTCTGCTAACAGTATTCTTTTCATATTGTGTTTAAAAAACTGCAATGAAAGAGATGACTTAATATTAACAGGGATGCGATTCCAAAGTGAAATACCATAGAAACGAAGTGTAAATTTACCATAGTTAGATCTGATTTTAGGTAATAAAGGTTATAGCGTTCTGAAAACCTAGTAATATTTTTGTTCTTGAGGTTATCAAAAGGAAGACTCTCTAAGGTTATTTCACGATGAAAGGGACTAAATGTAATGAGTGATAACTTATGATAGAGCAGCTGTTGAATGGGTAAAACGTTGATAGATAGGTAAAGACGTTGATAGATAGGTAAAGAATAGCAGCGGAATGAGCTAATGTTCATTAATTTTATTGCCTGATTTTGAAGACGTTTAAGTGGTTTGAGATGAATGGCATATGTATTACTCCATGAAGATAAACAGTATGATAAATGACTGTTAATATAAGCATGGTACAACGATCTAATAATATGATAGTGGAAGAATGCGCGTGTTTTAATGATAATGCGGATGCCAAATGAAACCTTTCTCATTCGCGAGTTGGCATGGCTATTGAACTTAAGGTGTTTGTCGAGACTAATGCCCATAAATTTAGCAGTATCAGAGGTCAGTATAACATAAGTATTTATCGAGACAGTTATTGGAGAAGAAATCGACGTTTGTGGAGTATGAAATAGTACAAAAGTTGTTTTTAAGGGATTGATTTGAAGAATATTATCAGTGCACCAGGAATACACATTGTTAAGATCAGTGTTAAGTGTGTCTTGAAGTGCCGTAAGCGATTTCTGTGATGAGTAGATGGTCGTGTCATCAGCATATACCAAACAGTTACAGTTGGTAAGTACATTAGGTAGATCATTTATAAATAATAAGTACAACAATGGGCATAGTATAGAGCCTTGGGGAACGCCACAGTTAATTACTTTAGTAGAAGACCATTGGTCATTAAGATACACTTCTTGAGGCCTGTTAGACAAGTAGCTGCAAATAAGATTTAAAGGTGGGCCATTAATACCGAAAGATTCGAGCTTATACAGAAGAATAGAATGATCTAGAGTGTCAAAGGCTTTTGTTAGATCGATGAATATGGCTCTTGCAAGAAACCCTTCGTCAATAAACGTTTAATGTTGTCCGTGAAATTAATTAATGCCAAATCCGTCGAATAATTCTGCCTAAACCCAAATTGTATTTGGAGAAAGAAGATTAAATTTATTGAGATATTGCATTAGATGAGTGTAAATAAGTTTTTCAATGATCTTACTAAAAAAACGGCAAAATGCAAATTGGCGGTAGTTATTAATAATTTCACGAGAACCCATTTTGAACACAGGGATTACTTTACCATGTTTTATCAAATCAGGAAATATGCCTGTGCTAAAAGTTTTGTTAACTACATCTGCAAAAACAAATGATATGTCTGCCGCAACCAGTTTTATTCTAAAAGACGGAATAGAATCTAGGCCAGATCCAGTGACATTAAGAGAAGAAATTACCTTTAAAACTTCTTCGGAAGAAACCGGCCGAAGGAAAAATGACTGAGGGCAACGTGGGAGATGGCGTAAAACACTAGGCGATAGCGTGTTCTGGCAAGTGGCAAAATGATCACTAAAAGCATTTTAAATGTCAGCCTCGGTTATGCATTCCTCGTTGTCGTAAATTATTTTCTTATGCCCGTGTTAGACTCTGTTATATTAAAAAATTCTTTAATAAGCTTCCAATTACGTCTGGTATTCATTCCGTTCTTAATTTCCGTCTTTCATAATATTCCCGTCTTGCGCGTTTAAGGATACCAGAAAGGATATTGCTATAATTCTTAAATTTAGTTCGCAAAGCTGTGTTGAAGGGCTGCAGTCTAACTTTTTTGTGAAGATTATTCTTTTTTGTTATTGAGCGCAGCAACGCATTTGTAATCCATGAATTTCTGGGAGACGAGAATCTTTGCTGAAAGGACACATGAGCTGTGCACTCATTGATATAATTTGTCATTGTTGATAAAAATATCGAGTACGGCCTGTCAGGACAGTTCTCCTGAAAAACGCTCTCCCAACAAGTGCCTTGTACCTTCTGGATAAATAACGTTTCATTCAAAGAATTTTTGGAATATTGGTGACACTGCGTACGTTTTGCGACACCCAGAAGGATGAACAGAGGATAGTGATCAGAAATGGAATAATCTATTACTCCTGTGGTATAATCAGAAGATGATGAGGAAAATATATGATCTATCAATGTGCAAGTACCAGAAGTGTCGCACCTGTGTGGAACATCGATTAGGGAAGAGAAACCGTAGCTAAATAAGCAGTTGGTATAATCAGAGAATGACTGACAGTTGGGATAAAGTATGTTGATGTTAATGTCACCACAAATGATGATGTTCTTGTTTTCGTTGGTTAAGACGATGAGTATTTCTTCTAGCTGTGAACAAAAGTCTGAATACGACGATGACGGGGAAGTATAAACGGACGCCAGGATAGTATTCCGGTTATTGAGGGACAGAACAATCCGGTCGAACTCCAGCCAGACTGACTCGCACAGCAAATTGCGGAACGAAAGATCATGAGGACGAGTGTACGAAATTGACGAATTCACAAAAATGGCAGATCCGCCACTTTGCTGAACCCCACGGTAACTATATTCACTGGTATATCCTGGCAGACCAAATAGATTGCCATCTACCTGTGTTAGCCATGTTTCAGACAGGCATTTTAACGAAACATTATGGTTTAGTAAAGTAAGGAAGTTCGAAAGGTCATCATGATGTTTGCGCAGACTTCGAATATTGCAGTGAATGAACGAAAATTTGGGCGATTTGTCGTGTAACAACGTTTTCACCTGATCACATGAAAACATGCCTCTATTCCTGGTGAGTATTTGCTTCGGAAAAACGGTAGTGCAGGCGCACTGATTATGTAAAGATAGCCAGATCGCTTACGCCTGAGATGCGATAAACGCGGCTATTCTCAGGCTCCCGCATGCGAGCCGGATGGTCTACCTTTTGGCCACCGCTGCGGCCACCACTCGAAAGGCCACTTTCAACCACCGCGACAAAAGCACGCAGTTCCGAGTCTCCAACCACAACCATCCTTCGGCCACTTTCACCACCTAGGAGGCCTACCCACACTCGCCACAAAACTTAAGTCTCCAAAAGGTCTCCAAGCATTGCCCATTCATTTACCTTCACCTACCACTTACCTCTTATCTCATGAATTCACCACCTGTTAGAAGGCCAGTGATAATCGGAAGGAAAGAGCGATGGCGAGATCATTTAGTCACCCACTATAATCTTTCTGAACACTCTACCAGATTCTTTCCAGAGGCCTCCACCCAACAGAAGCCGACGGAGGAGTGGAACGGACATGATGCTCCAAAATAAATTACTATCGCAACGGGAGGAGAGCATTCTAAAACCAAAACTAACAAGTAGAAATACAAAGCAACTCCAGCTATCCGACATTTTTATCACATTGTATGAATGTCAACGTACTATTTTGTTGTCATGATAGTTGTACTTCATTTTCACCCGAAGACTTTGAGGAGTGTCCCATTCCTTACAGAATTTTCGATAATATCAAGCTGCACTTCATCGTGCCACTATAGTAGCCTCGGAACAGTGCGTATATGCGCGACAGCTTTTCTCAACCCCTCCAGCACCTCAAGTCACCAGGCGTATTGAATCTTTTTGGTTTTTCTGTTACATCGTGTTGTGTAGTTTGAAATGTATTTGATTTTCTCCGGACTATAAGCTTTAAGCTTTAAGCTCTGCACCATAGTCATAGTGGTTGACGGACATTTGAGAAATTCATTTCGTTCCCGCTTTTTCTTCCCTATTTTTCTTTTGGTTTTCCTCCTCATGTGTAGTGTAGCTTACTGGGCATCACTTGGTTAACCTCCCTGAATTTCTGTAATTCTATCTCTCTCTCACTTCCTTGATTCCCCACATAGCAGCGATTCGACAGAAACTGTACAGTGCACGAGCACGGGGAGCGTGTAGTGAGCCTATTGCCGGAAAAAATATCGTAATATATTTCCTGGACGTCCTTCTTTACTTCGTAGAGCGGTGTAGGGAATTGAAAAGAAAAGCCGAGAGAAAGCATGATTCTCTCTGTCCCATTATGAAATATTCGTAAAAAGGTTCTTATACAGGGCGTTTTTTCCTACTTGAGAAAAGTTCATCCAGAAAAGTTCAGGAGAGAAAGTCAGAGAGCTCAATGGTTCCGCAGTCACGTTTTTTAATACCCCAGAAAAAATACGTTTCTATCGGTTCAGAATGCTCTATGTCATTTCAGAAGAATGCAAAAATTATTGATTAGAAAAGGCAGAATAAAGTCAGATTGTTCCTCAGTGCGGTTTTTCAATATTTGAAAAATAATGGACATCACACAGAAATTGGGTGCATGAAATCACGGTCAAATTCCGCAAAAGTGGCCGTATCTAGGAAATGTGTTTGTATGAATTTGTCTAGTGGAAAAAGGTTATGTTAAAGGCATGATGCAGATGAAGTGAGCTAAATAAACTGGTACAAACTCACATAGCAACGTTCTCTCAATATTTCTAGCTGCCGATGTACAGGAACCACTGGAGGCATCTCTGGTGCTGTAAGACTTCATTTAAGTGTAGTTTAAGTGTTATGCAACGGGGAAAAATTGCGTTCGTATCCGCAAGCAGTGACGCAAAGAAGTCCAGAGGCCGTTGAAGAGACCCATTACTATATGACACGCCGTCAAGCCGGAAGTTTATGCATTCTCTCGCGTTTTTCTACTCCACTGGCCTACGTATGGCTGTGTGCCAAATTTTCCAGGAACTCGCGTTCTGCTGTATTGGAATTTTACAATTTCCCGATTTCGGAAAGAGTATGTTAAACAATAAGTGGCGACGTCTCATTGAACGTTAGAATTTTTCCGTAGGGTGTTCTAAAGATGTTAAGGCGTAAAACCAAGTAAGCCGTCAGTTCGGGCTCTAATCGACGTATGAAATCTTTTCATTTTATTTTACCATCTTCTTTGTGCTTCAGTCTGCGCAGTGATTGCTCGTATTGCAGTCGGAGCATAAAGCATCTGACTGGAAACAAAATGCCAATAAGCGAAATGATTACCGAATGCTTCTCTTCTGCCGCAAATTAGGCAGGACGTAGAGAAGAGACACATGCATGGCAATAGCTTATGGCTATACGTGTGTACGGCGTATGTCTCCTTTCTTCGTGCTGTATACTGTTACGGACAAAAAAAATGCATTAGAATGCCGGACGCAATATCAAATGGCCAGTCCTTATTTTGCGAGGCGCCATAGCGTATGTCTCCTTTCTTCGTGCTGTGTACTGTTACGGAGAAAAAAATGCATTAGAATGCCGGACGCAATATCAAATGGCCAGTCCTTATTTTGCGAGGCGCCATAGCGTATGTCTCCTTTCTTCGTGCTGTGTACTGTTACGGAAAAAAAAATGCATTAGAATGCCGGACGCAATATCAAATGGCCAGTCCTTATTTTGCGAGGCGCCATAGCGTATGTCTCCTTTCTTCGTGCTGTGTACTGTTACGGAGAAAAAAATGCATTAGAATGCCCGACGCAATATCAAATGGCCAGTCCTTATTTTGCGAGGCGCCATAGCGTATGTCTCCTTTCTTCGTGCTGTGTACTGTTACGGAGAAAAAAATGCATTAGAATGCCGGACGCAATATCAAATGGCCAGTCCTTATTTTGCGAGGCGCCATAGCGTATGTCTCCTTTCTTAATGCTGTGTGCTGTTACGGAGAAAAAAATGCATTAGAATTCCGGACGCAATATCAAATGGCCAGTCCTTATTTTGCGAGGCGCCATAGCGTATGTCTCCTTTCTTCGTGCTGTGTACTGTTACGGAGAAAAAAATGCATTAGAATGCCGGACGCAATATCAAATGGCCAGTCCTTATTTTGCGAGGCGCTATAGCGTATGTCTCCTTCGTGCTGTGTACTGTTACGGAGAAAAAAATGCATTAGAATGCCGGACGCAATATCAAATGGCCAGTCCTTATTTTGCGAGGCGCCATAGCGTATGTCTCCTTTCTTCGTGCTGTGTACTGTTAGGGAGAAAAAATGCATTAGAATGCCGGACGCAATATCAAATGGCCAGTCCTTATTTTGCGAGGCGCCATAGCGTATGTCTCCTTTGTTCGTGCTGTGTACTGTTAGGGAGAAAAATGCATTAGAATGCCGGACGCAATATCAAATGGCCAGTCCTTATTTTGCGAGGCGCTATAGCGTATGTCTCCTTCGTGCTGTGTACTGTTACGGAGAAAAAAATGCATTAGAATGCCGGACGCAATATCAAATGGCCAGTCCTTATTTTGCGAGGCGCCATAGCGTATGTCTCCTTTCTTCGTGCTGTGTACTGTTACGGAGAAAAAAAATGCATTAGAATGTCGGACGCAATATCAAATGGCCAGTCCTTATTTTGCGAGGCGCCATAGCGTATGTCTCCTTTCTTCGTGCTGTGTACTGTTAGGGAGAAAAAATGCATTAGAATGCCGGACGCAATATCAAATGGTCAGTCCTTATTTTGCGAGGCGCTATAGCGTATGTCTCCTTCGTGCTGTGTACTGTTACGGACAAAAAAAATGCATTAGAATGCCGGACGCATTATCAAATGGCCAGTCCTTATTTTGCGAGGCGCCATAGCGTGTGTCTCCTTTCTTAATGCTGTGTGCTGTTACGGAGAAAAAAATGCATTAGAATGCCGGACGCAATATCAAATGGCCAGTCCTTATTTTGCGAGGCGCCATAGCGTATGTCTCCTTTCTTCGTGCTGTGTACTGTTACGGAGAAAAAAATGCATTAGAATGCCGGACGCAATATCAAATGGCCAGTCCTTATTTTGCGAGGCGCCATAGCGTATGTCTCCTTTCTTCGTGCTGTGTATTGTTACGGAGAAAAAAATGCATTAGAATTCCGGACGCAATATCAAATGGCCAGTCCTTATTTTGCGAGGCGCCATAGCGTATGTCTCCTTTCTTCGTGCTGTGTACTGTTACGGAGAAAAAAATGCATTAGAATGCCGGACGCAATATCAAATGGCCAGTCCTTATTTTGCGAGGCGCTATAGCGTATGTCTCCTTCGTGCTGTGTACTGTTACGGAGAAAAAAATGCATTAGAATGCCGGACGCAATATCAAATGGCCAGTCCTTATTTTGCGAGGCGCCATAGCGTATGTCTCCTTTCTTCGTGCTGTGTACTGTTAGGGAGAAAAAATGCATTAGAATGCCGGACGCAATATCAAATGGCCAGTCCTTATTTTGCGAGGCGCCATAGCGTATGTCTCCTTTCTTCGTGCTGTGTACTGTTAGGGAGAAAAAATGCATTAGAATGCCGGACGCAATATCAAATGGCCAGTCCTTATTTTGCGAGGCGCTATAGCGTATGTCTCCTTCGTGCTGTGTACTGTTACGGAGAAAAAAATGCATTAGAATGCCGGACGCAATATCAAATGGCCAGTCCTTATTTTGCGAGGCGCCATAGCGTATGTCTCCTTTCTTCGTGCTGTGTACTGTTACGGAGAAAAAAAATGCATTAGAATGTCGGACGCAATATCAAATGGCCAGTCCTTATTTTGCGAGGCGCCATAGCGTATGTCTCCTTTCTTCGTGCTGTGTACTGTTAGGGAGAAAAAATGCATTAGAATGCCGGACGCAATATCAAATGGCCAGTCCTTATTTTGCGAGGCGCTATAGCGTATGTCTCCTTCGTGCTGTGTACTGTTACGGACAAAAAAAATGCATTAGAATGCCGGACGCATTATCAAATGGCCAGTCCTTATTTTGCGAGGCGCCATAGCGTATGTCTCCTTTCTTCGTGCTGTGTACTGTTACGGAGAAAAAAAATGCATTAGAATGTCGGACGCAATATCAAGTGGCCAGTCCTTATTTTGCGAGGCGCATAGCGTATGTCTCCTTTCTTCGTGCTGTGTACTGTTACGGAGAAAAAAATGCATTAGAATGCCGGGCGCAATATCAAATGGCCAGTCCTTATTTTGCGAGGCGCCATAGCGTATGTCTCCTTTCTTCGTGCTGTGTACTGTTACGGAGAAAAAAATGCATTAGAATGCCGGACGCAATATCAAATGGCCAGTCCTTATTTTGCGAGGCGCCATATCGTATGTCTCCTTTCTTCGTGCTGTGTACTGTTACGGAGAAAAAAATGCATTAGAATGCCGGACGCAATATCAAATGGCCAGTCCTTATTTTGCGAGGCGCCATAGCGTATGTCTCCTTTCTTCGTGCTGTGTACTGTTACGGAGAAAAAAATGGATTAGAATGCCGGACGCAATATCAAATGGCCAGTCCTTATTTTGCGAGGCGCCATAGCGTATGTCTCCTTTCTTCGTGCTGTGTACTGTTACGGAGAAAAAAATGCATTAGAATGCCGGACGCAATATCAAATGGCCAGTCGTTATTTTGCGAGGCGCCATAGCGTATGTCTCCTTTCTTCGTGCTGTGTACTGTTACGGAGAAAAAAATGCATTAGAATGCCGGACGCAATATCAAATGGCCAGTCCTTATTTTGCGAGGCGCCATAGCGTATGTCTCCTTTCTTCGTGCTGTGTATTGTTACGGAGAAAAAAATGCATTAGAATGCCGGACGCAATATCAAATGGCCAGTCCTTATTTTGCGAGGCGCCATAGCGTATGTCTCCTTTCTTCGTGCTGTGTACTGTTACGGAGAAAAAAATGCATTAGAATGCCGGACGCAATATCAAATGGCCAGTCGTTATTTTGCGAGGCGCCATAGCGTATGTCTCCTTTCTTCGTGCTGTGTACTGTTAAGGAGAAAAAAATGCATTAGAATGCCGGACGCAATATCAAATGGCCAGTCCTTATTTTGCGAGGCGCCATAGCGTATGTCTCCTTTCTTCGTGCTGTGTATTGTTACGGAGAAAAAAATGCATTAGAATGCCGGACGCAATATCAAATGGCCAGTCCTTATTTTGCGAGGCGCCATAGATAAAGACACTTTTATGACCTGTTTCTTGTGCAGCTTTGGATATAGATTGTTTTGGCAGCATTTTAGAAGTTGCCATGCCAAATCATGTGCAAGCACTGAAGGGACGACTAGAAGGCGTTGTTTTGAACAAGCCATTAATAATGCTATTGATACAGTTGATTACACGCACTCTTCGTGTTGGCGTGTAGGGACATGCCTACGCAGAGTGCCTAGTCATTAGACAAAAATATTTCACAATTCATTGCGCAGTCACTAAGATCGCAGTTCAAGTAAAGACTCTGGGCAGTCATGCCGACGATGATGAGTTGTGTTTAGAAAAATTAAATAATATGGATGCATACGATAGGAAGTTCTGACGACAATGTCAAGGTCGTTTCGTTTTGCGTTTATTTGTGTTTATTTTGTTTGATTACATTTTGATGAAGTGGAATGCGTTGCTATCTAGACAAGGATAATGATTGCAACTGGATTAGATAAGCGGTCTTGACCATGTCGTGGCACAGCATGCACAGTGAAAATAAACCCAAATCGAAAAATTCTATGTGAAGGGTGCTCAGGGCTGTCGGTGTAGAAAAGAGGCAACCAATTAGAACTGAAGTTATCGCTGGACAGCACGTAGGCTGCATATTTCTCTTTGCAGACATGACAGGTCTAGAGAGAAGACAGTGGAAGGTGTCAGACTCTTCGTTTACTGGTCAATAATTTCAGTTCTGATTACATGGCCTTCCACTAAACATTACATTCCCATTCCTTATTCTGTTCGAACTCAGTTTACTTACTATCTCCCTCAAGCATAGTTTCTGAACAGGTAATCCTTTAGTAGGCTGTCTTTACAGCACGTAGATCTGCTTTTGTCACTGAAATTCATTTTTTTTTCACTGGCGTTTCGTTTTGCTCTCTCTATTTGGTAATCTCCATTTGCATGTTAACTCCAGTTTTATCACAGCTATTCCTCATACTCATTCGGGTGCTGCAGTGCTGCGGTTAAGCAAAGCTCCACTGTTCCGGAATGTGGCTGTTTTAAACACAGACACAGGTGAGGCTTGTGAGACATAGGTTATTCTTCCCGAACTATGCGGCGAAGAAGTGACTCCCGCAAGCTTTATTCGTGCAGCCATGGTTCTTTGCGAGGCCGTCTATCTTGATTGCAGGCCATGGCTTCCTGTATTCTGTTATAATTGTCATGCAAATATCATTTTTCCTCAGTTATTCTTAGTCCGGTGCCTGCGTCTACTCACCGACAAGTGTAAAAGAGGAGGGGAAAAGGGAAGTTTGGCCGGTGGCATGTGGCGAGAAAAAAATCCCTTAAACATACCACCTGCCACGGCTGGCAGGTTGAGGCATCGAACAGACGCCAACTACACCGGTGCCGTACAATTTCGCCTTCATAGCCATCCTACTGCTACCGCATTGCTGCAGACAGCTGAGCCATGCATAATATACTCGCAACGATTTGTAAAAAAAACAACATCGCATACTGTGCACTTCATTTGGCAGGTGCGCGCGCACGAAGTGCCTCCCTCTGCCCGATGACGAATTGGCGATTCTCAAGAACGGCGACCTGCACTTCACCTGTAATCTATGTATAATTTTTAAGGCGCACAGTAGGCCTAGCAACGGGACCGTCATCGGAGGCGCGCCACCCGCCTCTTGTTGCCCTTCCCACGCCAGGGCAGTGCCATGCCATCCGCCACCCAACCAGCTGATCTTGGTACTGAGCTGTCCGCCATGCGCGCCCTCCTCCGCGAGGCGCTGGAAGAAATCTTGTTCTTTACTGGCAAGGTGAAAGCGCTGCGGAAAAAAAAAACATCTACACCGCGAAACAGGAAGCCAGCATGAAGCCCATACCAAAGCGGTCTCCGTTCTTCAGCGGCCGATACAGTATTTGCGCTGTCAGCTAGAGAAGGAATTGATGACGTCTTCCTCTGACACGCGGGCACGACCAAATAACTGCATGGCCGCTGGATTGGGAGATATGTCTCCCGGCAGTGAAACTAAGGGACTTAGCGCCAGTCGTCAGGAGTCGCCCCAGCTCATTCAACGGCATTGTCTCACCATAATAACACCGGCTGCTCGTAGCTCAGCCACCCTGTCAGCGTTGAAAGCAACAGCGCTCCAGCAGTAGCCGTGGTTCCACACATTCCCTCCGGAAAGCCATGTTCTTCCCCAGACTGCCTCTGCACCTGATCACTGATTGCATTATTGGTTAGCTGTATTAGGCCCAAAAAACCGACAACGCTGTTTGCCTTAAGATACGGTCCTGGTTCTTGATTTATTGCTCTTTTCATGTATCCGTGAATCCGTCAAGTTTTTAATAGTGTAAAGACCCAGCTGGTGGGCCAGCTGTATTCCTGATGCACGCTTTAACAAGTAAGCTTTTTAAAGCAGCTTTATTTGTCTAATTCGTCGAACCATTTCGTAAACAAAATGAGCGAAGGCTAGCTGAATGTCCTTTCTTTGTCAAAAAAGACGGGGTCTTCGCACCAAGGTTCACTAATTTTTTTTAAATGCCGTCCTCGGTCACTATGTTATGGTCTCTACAACAGAGTATTGCGTTTAATGGTGAAATCTCATATTTTGTTTTCATAACGATTTTGAAGTTTATCGCTCGGGCACAAATTAAGAACAGACCAGCGATCAATGTGGAGGCGTTGTTCTCTTCGCTATCAAAAAAAATTCTCATTCAGTTCGCCGCCATAACCTTCCATTGCATGGCTAATGTCTCTAGATTGTGGTTAGAGTAAAATGCACAAAGTTGTTTTTTCTCACTTATACTAGATAACACCATCTCTTTGTACTGATATCTTAGAGAGCATTCTATAACTACTAAACATGGCTTTGTTGCGAAGCGCTGCAACGTCGCACTTTTTGGTGACTCCAGCGTTAGAGGTCGTTTTAGGAAGGATCAACGCCTGCCCTCAAATGACGCTCGCTTGTCTGCAATGGCAACTAATGCGTTTATTTCAATGCGTATTGGACACTGAGCCTGCAGTGTTGCCTGTTAGCTCGTGCTGCAACGGCTTGGACGTGCTATTAACAAATATTAGAAGCCACATTGTATGGCTTTTTCTTGATCCTCAGGTGTCAGCTGCTGTATGGCGTGTTCCTTTGTGCGGTTTTGTAGTTCCTGCGCTTGCAAATTGCGAAATCCTCGTCCCTATTACGCTAATGAAAATTTGTTAGGATTTTATGACTATGCGCTCAGCAATGCTCACTGTACCATTGTGAGACTGCCGGATCGATGTATCCGTCGCCTGATTGACACGAGAAACTCCGTCAAGCAGCCGACCGGTCGTTTTATTTCGCGAAAGAAACAAAGAGCGCCAAAATACTTTTTCTGGCTTATAGCCGGACTGTGGTGTTCTAGGCAAAAAAATCCTAACTAATTTTACTGGAAGTATATAGGTAGTCTTTAGCATGTCACCTTTTCCCACAGCTTCAAAAGAAGCTCTCTTAGTACCAGTTTTAAGTTTGCAGCGCGGGCTGCTCCCAGCTACTCCTCTCCTATCTCCTTTCTGTATTCATTTGCTAAGGTAGTTAAGGTAGTTACTCACTCACAACTATCACATTTTTTTCAAAAGTATAGTTCCGTTAAAAGAAACGATGTTAGATTTTTCAGTAGTGTTGCTCCGGCAGTCTTCTGCCGAGCACAGGTTAAGGTTGTTTACTTTGATTGCAGCAAGAATTTGACGCCCTAGACCACTGCATCGTTTCTGAAAAGCTATAAAACTATGTGTGGTCGTTGTAAGTCCTAATCAAGCTTGTTTGCTAGCTACATACGACGTAGACAAACCTGCGTGAGCTACTGTAGACAAAAATGTGATGCCTTTAGTGTAGCATCTCGAGTTGCTCAGGTATCTAACTTGGAGCCTCTGCTATTCGGCCTCTTCACAAATGACTTTTAGAAAGCTCTTGCTAAGTATCAGATATCCCAATATGCTGATAGCCTAAAGATATTCCATGAACTCCTCTCCTCGTGACCGCAGCTTAATCCTAGAGGATGTTAATCCCGTGCTAAGATGGCGTTTCTCAATGAGTTGAACTCATGATATGATTTACGCGCAAGGCCTTCCCCATTGAGGTTTTTAGGCCCTTAGAAATCAGGTCATTACGAGGGTGTCTGTTTTTCGTAACTTATGTATTTATGTAGGTGCTAAGTTGCTTTTCTTGCCTAACATTCTGGTGATCAGGAGAAGTCTGCGCTTGCCTGACATGGTGACCCCTATATGCAATGTTCTAGGCATTACTGCATTCCATTTTCTATGGGTCGTGCGGTCTGCTTGTCTGTTCGCCGAGGCGACTAAGGGCTTCCCTGCACCCTCTGAGAGTAATCGACTTGGATTTTCGGAAACCTAGCAAAACATATAGAAGACAGGACCGGCGCCAACTTGCAACTTTGTTTTAGAAAAAGCCACCACGTGAATATAAAGGAGCCGATCATCAGTATCACTCTATGACATTGCGCAAAGAAAGCACAATCAAAAGAGCAGCACCTAGAAAATAAGAAAAGCATGGTGCCGGGGGGACAGACGAAAAATGAAGACAACGCCTTCGAAAACTTAAAAAGTGCTAAAGTGCACTTTCTTATTTTAAAGGTTGTCGTAAATGTTCTAAACATAACAAATTATGCGGCTAAAATAAAGGAAATGCAAATGCACACCAAGTACAATGAGTAGATGGATAAAATGAGTGTACAAGGCTCCTACGCAAAAAAAAACATTACATTTAAATATATTCCTAGTAACAATAAACCGAAGTGTACAAAACATAAAATCAAGAATGTACAGGGCAGGATGCTACGAAAAAGATGTGGGAAAGAGGAGACAAGCAGGCCATGTGCGAATGTGATATAAAATAACCAGGAATGAGAATAAGAAGGAAATATAAGAAAATAAAACGCAAAGGAAAAAAGCATAAAAACTGAACGAAGTGTGAAACCATTCCAATTCACAACAGGAATGGGTGCCTGCGGAAAGCACTCTTGAAGACATGGTTAACACTAACATTTGGCCATCCAGGAATTCAACCTCTGTCAAGTAAACTATTAGAAGGCGTGGTGACGCACTTCTGCCGAGACGTTTTTACAAAATACACATCAATTACTTCATGCTCCCTTTTTTTATCGAACATTAAAAATTCTGTGTTATCAATTTTTTGATAGAATTCGTTGTCTTCATCGATTTCACATGCTTTAAAATGGTCAAGGTTTTTTTCCGGATTTATTCCACACGCATAATCTATGTTCTCTCGTCATCTCATTGAAGCATCTCCATGTCTGCCCAATGTAATAACACCCGCAGTTCATAGGGATTCTCTACATTGCGTTCTCATTGCATTCCGTGCAATTTGTTTGGTCTTTCGTTGTGCAGCCATCTCATATTTTCCCTTCTTGATCTGCACCAAGAAGGTGCCATCGTCTTCACAGTTTTAACTGCTCTTTTGTGACCTTTTTATTCTTTCTATTGTTCCTCTCTCCTTCACTACACTGTGGGCATCACTGTATGAGCTTATGGCTGTTAGTAGGCACTTCACGAAAAATGAATAGGTAACGTAAATGAAAGTTTTCTCCTCAAAACTAGGTCGACGTCTTATCGCTGGGTCGTCGCGCTGGTTTCTGAGAGCGGGTGGTGGCGTACGTTGCAGGCGTGTTGATGGCAGTGACGAAACTCTCGCTCAATTGTCCCGGCAGCCACATGAAATGTTTTCATTACGCCCATGCATGCTTTCATGTCAGTGTAAACGTTTTTTATTAGCTAACTAGCTTACAAACTCCTCTGAGCTCGTAAAGAAAGTAAGTCAGGAGTATTTAGCTACCAGGCAGCCAGAAGTTTGTGCCTACTCTCTACTGAGCCGTTTAAACTAGCGGAGCAACACCTCAAATCACAAAACTGCACTGCAATTCCTCCATACACTCCTCTTATCACGCCCCTGGCTTTTCTGCATACATCGTTTTCAACCTTGACTAGCTGGAACTCGTACTTAACAGCCGCGCTTCACGATAAAACCACTGACCTTGCTCGGCTGAATACGAAAATCGAAAGCAGAATTCGGCCTACTTTCATGGTTGCTTTTCTGTATAAACAAGAAAGTCACATCGCAGTACATAACTGATAGCTAAGGAAGTACCTGGAGACCATGTTATTTGTACAAGGAGCAATCTGATTTTTTTTTATTAAACTGCCAAAATATTATCAGCATTTTCTTGTTTTACTTCCGGTTGAAATCTTTCTGATACTATTAGCCACAAAGCATATTGACAATGCTTGTCGTACTGGGCCGAGAAAAATAAGTTTGTCTGGGCACCAAACTTCCGACAGTGTATGTGCATTAACTATAATTGGGTGTGCAATCCCCGCATTTATCAAATATTTTAGTTAAGATAAGAATGATTCTGAGAAGCGCGTTGTATGATGCATTGACATTAGAGAAGCACTGAAATGCTGGGGAATAACTGCCAGTTAGCTCAGTGCTAATATAACTGAACGCAGAAAACTTTTTTCTTCAATTATGGGAGTTATATCTTGAAGAAAATCAATGCAGTCAATTAATACAAAAACTGACCTCATTTCATTATGCGTTGCTATATAAAACCACAAACTTTTCGAATTGTTATTGGCCAAAAATAGCTTGTTTCGACTGCGTGTTACGAATTTTCTTTTTCTTGTCCTTCGGGAGGCATGTGCTCGCTGCAAAATAAATAATGTAAGTCATATTAGCGACTCAATGTACACCGCATCCTTGTTATCCTTTATAAATTTTTCGGCTCTTCCCTGTGACTTACCACCTTAAAGTTATGTGGAACAGTTGTGACACTGTTCATCAAAGCCTCAGCAAGTTTTCATTCTTTCTGTACCTTTATCGCGTTTTGCCAGCTTGAAGATACCGCCTGCACACTTGGTTGACATCGTATTATATTGCTGTCTCAGCGATAACGGACACATTGAAAAGAAAATCCAACCACTGTTAGAGTTGTTTATGCACATCCAACTAGAAACTAGGAGATTAAATATTTAAACAAAAGTGCAGTTGGATCAAAACAAACAGAGTTAGTTGAGACAGCGTTAAACATTCATACCATCTTGCAGAAAAAGCAGCGCTAAAAAGAAGTGGACACAGACGAGACGACAAGGACGGGCGCTGATACAGACGACACAGACGAGACGACAAGGTCAGCGTCCGTCCTTGTCATCTCGTCTGTGTCCACGTCATTTTAGCGCTGCTTTTTCAGGAAAATATGCACCAACACGCCCAACTCGCCGCATTCATACCATCATCGTTGATTACATGAACACCTGGAAGCAGATATTGCAGTTACAAAAAAGGCAATCCGCGTGGGACCTGGTTTACAGTAACTAAAGGAATGTGAACATTTAAACAGGGATTAGTCGGGTCGGGAGTGGAATATCGCAGCTTCTTCCTAAATCTCATAAGGTAGCTGCAGTCTAAAAAAGAAGCGCCCTGAAATGAGCTTTGTCTCCACTAGCCGCCAGCTCAAGGTGCGACACAGATCAAAGATATATGCACTAAGACGCAGGGGTCAAATGGCGGGTGACTTTTTCTATATGAAATTCGACATCTGCCCTTTGTAGTGCTCAACAGCGCGCAATGCCGAATTTTTTTTTATGTTTATTCAGTGCAAATACATACGAGGTAGTTAAGACATCGGAATGTTCTAAAACTGAGTGTGCTGCAGCGCGACAAAAAGTTCGGGGCCTTCGTAACCGCAATCTGAAAGGAGGAAATGCGATAGCAATTAGGTTATCAATTATGTTATTAGAAACTGTGCTTCTTGCAATTTTCCCTCCAGGTCTCTGACGATGTATTTTTATGGCGCAAGGGCATCTCTGTCAAAGAGCGCCATGGCACCAGGTATTTTGTTCTTCTCAAGGTGGGGTCACGGACACATTTCCCAGGCATTTCACACTTAATAACCCTAACACGAGACCAGGGGAAAACTTGCGCCCATTGTATCACCGGTGGGTACCTGTTGACACTGGGGATCGAACCACACACCTCTCGCATGCGAGGCGGCGTCCAGAACACATGTTGGAACCGGTTCCAATGCCATTATGTGATATTGTTACGAGCAATTTCAAGGAGAACCTCCGGAGACGAAACGTAAAACTGTGGCGGTCCCTAAGAGATCCGAGAGCGCGAGCGGGACAGCAACATCTTTCTCCACGGACGCAGGCGCTTCTTCTTCTTTCACAGTGGCACGTATCACTGCCCCCTCTTCTGCAGCATCGCCACGATGCGGCTCGGAGGGAAATATCAGCAAAATACAGCTGCAGTGAACCGCTGTTCAGTCAGGGAGTCTGTCGTGGTAAGGCTTCATACGAACAATGTCCACGACTTCAGTACGGTGCGACCGGCGCGATGAGCAAGCCGCTTGGACGGGGGTAACTGCATACCTCACATCAGTGATGCGGCGCACTACTTCGTAAGGGCCGAAGTACCTGCGCAGCAACTTTTCAGAAAGGCCGCGCGACAAACAAGTGTCCTCACCCACACCAAGTCGCCAGACGCGTAATTGAAGAAGCGGAGTCTGAGGTTGTACCTAGCGGCGTCAGTCACCTGTTGGCGGTTAATTCACAGGCGTGCCAATTGCCGCGCTTCCTCAGCACGCTGAACGAAGGTGTCTGCGTCGAGGTCAGCGCCAGAGTCGCAGTAGGGGTCAACGGGCAACATAGCATCCAACGGAGTGCTCACTTGCCGACTGAAGACAAGCTGAAAGGGGGCCAGTTGGGTTGTCTCCTGCAGGGCGGTGTTGTAGGCAAACGTTCCGTACGGAAGAATGGTATCCCAAGTTCGATGCTCGACGTCAACATACATAGAAAGCATGTCGGCTAGATTGCGGTTGAGTCGCTCTATCAATCCGTTTCTCTGTGGGTGATAGGACGTAGCACGTCGATGGCTGGTGTGCGCCAGAGTCATCACGAACTGGGTTAAGCGGGCAGTGAAAGCAGTTACCTGGTCAATAACAACAACGGCGGGGGCTCCATGACGCAGGCCAATGTTGTGCACGAAGAACTGCGCTACTTCAGCAGCAGTGCCTTTGACAAGAGACGTGGTCTCAGCGTACCGTTTCAGGTAGTCGGTGGCAACGACGATCCAACGCTTTCCTGATGAAACCTTCGGAAAGATCAATGAGGTCCATGCCCACTTGGTGAAAAGGGGTCTTCGGTGGTTCGACGAGGTGAAGAAATCCGGCTGGTTTCAACGGAGGAGGCTTACGACTTTGGCAGTCGCGACATGTTTTTACGTAGGCCCGCAGGGAGTAACATGGGCCAAAAATACTTCTGCTTAATGTGCGCGAGTGTACGACTTACCCCGAGATTGCCGGCGGAAGGTGCATCATGACAGGCACTCAAAATCTCTGGCCGCAGCTGTGATGTGACGTATGCAGTTACCCCCATCCAAGTGGTTTGCTCATCGCGCCGGTCGCACCGTACTAAAGTCGTACACATGCATGAGTCATAACATTCTAGTATGTTTGAGTACTTCTAAAATTTAGGCGACCTTTGGAAATTTCATGGACCGGGCGAAATTCAAAAATTTTCAGGGCCATCATACTTTCAACTTTGGCGGCGAGCAATGATTGCTCTACTAGTGGTCACCTAGTATTTATGAGCTCACGTCCCACGCAATCACATTCACAGATCACGGGTCATCCTAGTACCCCTACTGGCGCAGTGGTGCAGCTGGTGAACGATCCGGCACTGCCGCAGCACCGGTGGGGCTTGCGAGACAAGGGTTGCTCTACCTGAGCTCCCCTAATGCTCATAAGGAGCGCCATGATAGGCAGGTCGCAACTGCAATGTATTTGGCAGCGGTGGGCAGTTTGGTCACAGTACGTTGGGAAGAGTTCTCACCACCCATAGTGAGCAGGGTGTGATGACGTCGTAATGATAGGTGACCTCCCTTGACATGCCACATAATTTTCTTGGCAATTTGAAATTTACAGTGCTTTTGATGGCTCTTTGGGGTGAAATGACCATGGTTACGACGAATGAGGTGATTTCATTACGGAGCAGCCAAAACTTTTTTGTGACAAGAGAGCGCAAATGCAGAATCGGAATCAGGCACCACAGCAGATGGATGCGCAAAAAGGGTACATGCAGCTATAGGGCTGCAACAACGTCTGCTTTTGCGAGGAAGGCACCGCTGGCTCTCCAGACGCTGGAGAAGTTTCCTACAGCGCAGCTCGCCACCTTCATCTGCCACCATGGCAGTGTTGTAGAGCGTGCGAATAAAAAGTTCGAGCGAGTGTTTTCACCAGTACGGGAGTTCAAGGACACAGCGTTAAGGGGCCCTATCTTCAGAAAATCTGATGCGGGCGCTGTGAACAAAAAATCGCGAGCATGACTCTGGGAAGTGGTGCCCAGAGAGGAAGCTGGGAAGCAGTTGAGCCACTTAGGTTTCGTACCATTTTGGCGGCGTCACTACCTGGACACAGGATAGCGGCAAACTAGAAACCGTGGCAAGTGGCCGTAAAATTCATGATCGGTCGCTCAGCAAGAACAACCTATGTCTAACAATGCCCATCGATGGGAGCACCTGCCATCGCAGGGCAGTGGCGCATCGCTTATCCGCTCCACCACTGTGCCAGGAGGTGTACGAGGGCTGCCAGGGATCTACGAATACAGAGTAGAGAATGACCTGCATATATAATAATGATCCCTTTAAGCTATCGAGCAATACCATTTAGTTGGAGTTTAAGTGTACTCTCAAATTTTTTGGTTATTGTCTTGACCATGCATATAGAGCCCTGACTTTAACTTCTAAAACTAGTGTATTGACGACGATCGGTCCAAAGTGCAAACGGTGAACTATCGGGGAGCACGTTCCTTGCTCTGAGATTAAAAGAGTCGCTTTCTGCATAAAGCAGCAGCTGAATGGCCTACATACAAACTCTGCTGGAACTACTAGAAGTGTTAGTGATAACGACCATCACCACCATTCGCTTAACAATGTCCACGAAAGCAGAAAAGCCTCTCATAGTCCTAAAAAAAATATGGGAGCACTTTGCCAAACTAAAGTGCGGGAAGGCGAAAGCCTTTGGCCTTGCGACTGCGATTCTAGCTTCGCAGGTTCCCATACCAGTGGCACTCAGAAAAGCTTGTACCTTGGGACTCTTGTATCTAGACGACGTTGTTGGCGCTTGCGGTCTGCTTCTCTTGCCTTATAGTTCTGCTTTTATTCTTCTGTGGCTTCCGGCTTCTTTTGCGGTGGCGCGCAGGTGGCGCCACCAGCGAGCGCGCCGTTCCCATGACGTCCTCGGGTGTGACGTCACCCTCTCTTGTCGCTATATGGACGTCCGCGCTATATCGACGCATTAGGGTGTTTTCTTTGTTGTTTTTTTGGCATAATTTGCTTTCTATAACTAAGTTTAATGACTCTACCGTCATAAAACTTGGTGTGACGGTTACATTTTGTCCCCTCTATCTGATGCTACTATTAATTTTCTGCTATGGTGATTAGTTGCCGCGTTATTCGTGGAAGACAGCGTTACACCGGACGCGCGAGTATGAGCTGTTAAAGGCTTTCAACTTAATAATCCTGGACAGTGCCAGCTGATTGCCGCTTTTTGCCCCAAACTTATGTATCTCTTTGGCGCATCAGGCGTTCTGCCACCCATTGCTAGGCTTCCCCTCAATTAAAACTTGTTCTATAACTCATTTCGTTACCACCAGCTCACCTTCCTCGCGGCACCACTGCGGAGCTTGTGAGCGACTGTTGTCACGTGTTTCTATCAGAGGTCGGGCACGCTCCTTCAAGAATGCCCATTTTCTGCAGAACATACGGCAAAAAGTCTAAAGGAACGATTTAACCGGACCCTTAGTTAAATCCCTGTAAATCCATCAATCAATCAATCTATCAATTTATTTTTCGGATGGAAAAATACAGCGAAAAAAAGATGACTGAAGAAAAAGCCGTTTTGTTGCGGCTTGACTAAGCTCCAGTCACCCATCACCCATTAGCAGCGACGAACAATGCTCTTATGTGAAAAAATACACAGCGGAAAGAGAGATAGAAAAAAAGAGAAGCATACATCAGAAAATATTGTAACTGAAAAACAGAACAAAAAACAGCAAAAAGGCATATTACATTAGTGCAATATGTAGTGGTAGCAGTATACAAAATTTATATGAACAGCTCGGTTATATGATTAAGGGATAGTTTTTCAATGTCTATTTGTGAAGCATCCGAATAGTGATTTAATATTGTTGGTAACTTATGTTGAGTCATCATTTTACCGTAATTAGTTCGTGATGATGGAACTAGCCCAGTTGACTGATGACAAAAACAGTAGTTAATCAAAGGTCTTTTTAGTTGCGCTAAATAAAAAAATACATCTAAGGTACCTGCATTTGCCCTTTTGTGTGAGCAGAGTAATTTATGCACGTACATGTCTTGCGCCTTAATGATCTTGTGCTTGTGAAAAAAAGGTGCTGTGTGTTCTGAGAACGACACGTTTTCAACTGCTCGGAGGGCTCGTTTCTGGAGAACGGTAATTTTCTGCAAATTCGCTGAGTGGCGTTGCCCCACACCAAAACACAATAACACAGGTTGGAATGGAATAGAGCATAATAAATCACGCGTTTTACTTTAGTTGGAAGGAAATGGCGGCACCGGTTTATCATTCCTAGAGTACATAATTCCTACAGTACATAAGTACATAATTCCAGAAAATTCTGCTACCTGGTTCTTTTTGTAGCTTACCCCTGTGATAGATGTACAGGCGACCACCAGATTTCTTTTACTTTTTGCTACTTAGCCCTGTTTACAGCTCAGTTAAAACAAACATCTTCCACCATCCCGATGTGCCCGCTTCTAATATTCGACCGCCAAAATCTACACCAATTTTGTAGTGACTACGGTCAACCCTGCCGAAGTCTACTCTCTTGCTGATTCGTTCACCCTTGAACCGCTGCAAGGAATCCTGGTCTCTCATCTAAATGTTACGTAAAATATTTCGAATTTTAATGTGACGTTATCTGAACTGCATCGGCGGACTGTAACGTCGAACCACTGAAACCTTCATCCAATCTGCTGTGCCGTGGCGTGTTCAAGCGTTTCCGTGAGACACCTTCGAGTTGAATTGATTGATTTGATTTGACCTTGATATGTGTCTCCGGGTCGGGGCTGAGCATTAATGCCTCCCAACGATCAGAGACGGTAATGATGTGACAAGCGTGTAAGGTCTGCGGGGAGTTCCAGACCATAATATTTGATTGGCTTTGCGGTCGCAATTCTTGCATTTGTCTGAGTGGAGACCTTCCGAATGGAACCTACACGATTGGGGATTTGGATAGATGTCAGTATACTTCGCACGGATTAATTCCGTATTTACGAAAGAACACTTTAAATGCATTGTCACCTTGTCATTTCCCTAAACGCGATTTCGAGCACTAACTATTCAACAGCAGCTTGAAGTGCGCTGCAAATACGTTTACGCGGACATCTCATTCGTTATAATTGGATTGTACTTTGGACGAATTAATGTCATTTTGGCGAAACTACACTTTCAATGCATTGCCAACATGCAAAGGCCATTTCCCGAAACGCGACTTCGAGCACTGGATTGCTCTAAAGCAGCTAAAACTGTGATTCAAATATGTTTAAAAAGGCTGCTCGTTTGTTAAAATTGAAGTGTACATTAGATGAATTAATTTCTTATTTTCAAAACTACACATTTATTAGATTGGCAAGATGCTAAATCCGCATAGATAATTTTTCACGTGCTTGAAGCGTGCTCGAAAGACGCTTTAAATTACGTATACTTCAAAGAATTAATTTCATATTTACGAAGGTACTTTTAATATCTTGACAAGATGCTAAAACTGCGTTTATATTTTTCACATGTTTGACACGTGCTCGAAACACGCTTTAATTGACGTATGCTTTGAATGAATTTTTCATATTTACGAAAGTTCACTTTTAATATATACAATATGCTAAAACAGCTTATAAATTTTTCACATCTTTGACACGTGCTCGAAACACGCATTAATTGGCATATGGTTCGAAAGAATTCATTTCATATTCACAAAACTACACTTTTCATATATTGGCGAGATGCTAAAACGCACACATAATTTTTCAAGTATTTGAAACGTGCTCGAAGCATGCTTGAAGGGACGACTTTTGGCAAATTCTAAGAATATATTTCGAATACCAAGCACAAAGTTTCAGGAACCTATTTCCGACATATTTTTAGTTCATTCATGATTACCGAATATGTTCAAATACATTACAAATATCCCGAAGTATATTCCAAACGTATTAGTTTTCTCTAAGAGAAGGCGAACTTGAGCGCAGACTAATTTGTTCATCATACGTGCAGAAATAAAGATTTTTCGTTCGTAATGTTAAGCGTTAAGATGCTCAGTGAAACAGAGACATTACTCAGCTCTCCAGATGTCCTCGTA
Organism: Amblyomma americanum; assembly: GCF_052857255.1. Classification (NCBI taxonomy): domain Eukaryota; kingdom Metazoa; phylum Arthropoda; class Arachnida; order Ixodida; family Ixodidae; genus Amblyomma; species Amblyomma americanum. Next base: position 90,619,308 of record NC_135501.1, read on the forward strand.
GTATTCACTAATACGCCTATAGCGCATTCTTGCTGCTCTCAAGGAAATCTATGTGTTTCGCAGAGCTCGCAGGACCGCATTCAGCCTCAAGGAGAAAAATAGTGAAAAGCAGAAATCATATTTGTAAAATACACATCATCTCAGGATAAAGTACCAAAGATTAACCCTGCAGAGTGGTCCACACATTAGGAATGCGGTGGAGCGACTAAAGATCCTTGGTTCTGCCATTCCTGCAAATTGACAGTGAACCTCCGCCGCTCTCATAGTGGTCTACAATCACACAGCGGTACAAATTTCGAGTACTGACGAGCCTAATACTAAGCACCCACATGAAAAGCAATCCTAAGGTTGTAGGCGTATTTATAAATATATTAAATAAAGACGACTGTAAAGTGAAGCCGGTATGCCGGCTATGTTTCCAAAATTCACAAATGAGTACCTCGATCAGGTAATGTTTAAAACTATACGGTACACTAGCTGAGCCTGTTGAACAACAAACAGTCAATTTATGTGCGGTAGCACTAGATGAGCCGCCAGATGAAAAGAAGTTACGTCCAGATGAAGCCCTCACTTAAGAACCATGCCAGGTCACAGGGCGTGTTTACGTGCATTCCCTTCTGTCTAGATGCCACTTGCCAAGTTAGAGGGAAATCTATCTCTCTATCTCTACTTGTAGAAGAGCTAATAGAGCGGCCGGACTTAGACTGACTCTTCAAAAATGAAAGATGCTCAGAATGACTCAGCGAAATGAAAATTTCTTTAACAGGCGGCTGAAAATGCTGAAGAAGAGAAAATCTGTGTAGCTGCACACGCTGAAGCGAATGCTATCGCATTTCCTCCTCATGAATTCAACTGATCGCCCAAAAACGAAGTCAAACGTGCAGGCGTAAATGAATGGATATTGGCTTAAAAGGTAAATCGAAGACCAGTTTTGAATTCCGCGCAACAGCTGGCTGCGCATCGCTTTAACTAGCACAACTCGAGGTCAGGCATTGTCTACACTAATGAAGCGAAAGCAGCGCAAACTAGGGTAGGCGACGAAGAATGTCGCAGAACCATTTTAGGAGAAAGTGACTTGTAGAGCCATCTCTACGCAGAATAAACCAGATGCGGTGACAATGATGATATATTTACAAGATAGATGGGCAGATAGATGCACATAAGTATGTGTGTATCTATATATGCATATAAGGGGCGCCTGCTTTGAAACGTTTCGGTGGCGGTTGCCTTTATGCTTGTAAGTTTTCTTTACATTCCTCAAACCAGTCTGTGTATTCTTTTGTTTAGAGCGCTTAAAAAACACGGACAGAAGATATGGACGACGAAGTCCCAGGGGCTGAACTTGAACTTTATTCCAGAACACCGAAACACTGCATATATACCCAAAACACAGGCGCCAACAAGCGGCGAAAACTTTATGCAGTCGTGGCAACAGATATGACATGACAAGTAGTGGTAAAATAAGAAAGGCTAAAAACCAAGGAAATGTACAGGGCAGGATAAAACCAGAACAAGATGAGACAAAAAACTTTTACCAAGTCATATAAAAAAGAAAAACCTCCAACACGTAAAATAGTGGTATGGTTCGACTAAAGGAAATTGCAAGAAGGGGTCCGATAACATCGAACCTAAACATACACACCAACAAAGATGAAAAGTGGAAAAAAAGAGGAAGGCGTAGACGCAAGAGAAGAAAAAAAAGTACGCAATGAAAACAGAATGGTGATGATCGGGTACGCGAACGAAAGTTTAGCAACACAGGTGAAGCTAAAAATTCACGCAGCTAAATACAGAAGATGAAGTGCGCTGGAAATCTAAAAGGATTCCTTTAGTTATACAGCGCACTTCATCTACGGTGTTTAGGTGCGTGAATTTTTGGCTTCACCTGTGTTGCTAAACTTTCGTTCGCGTACCCGATCATCACCATTCTGTTTTCATTGCGTACTTTTTTTTCTTCTCTTGCGTCTACGCCTTCCTCTTTTTTCTCCACTTTTCATCTTTGTTGGTGTGTATGTTTAGGTTCAATGTTATCGGACCCCTTCTTGCAATTTTTTTTAGTCAAGCCGCACCACTATTTCACGTGTTGGAAGTTTTTCTTTTTTTAAATGACTTGGTAAAAGTTTTTTGTCTCATCTTGTTCTGGTTTTATTCTGCCCTGTACATTTATTTGGTTTTTTGCCTTTGTCGTTTCACCACTACTTGTCATATCATTCCTGTTGCCACGAATGCATAAAGTTTTCGCTGCTTGGCGCCTGTGTTTTGGTCATATATGCAATGTTTCGGTGTTCTTGAATAAAGTTCAAGTTCAGCGCCTGCGACATCGTCGTCCATGTCTTCTGTACATGTTTTATAAGCGCTGTAAACAAAGGAATGGGTTATAACCAACTAGCCCGGCAACTTGTCCTATTTAGTCTCTAAACATAAAAATACGGCCTATAGGTTCTTTTCTTTTTTAGTCTCAAGTTTTATTGATTTGCAAGCAATACTAAATTCGAATGTTGATCTTGTATATATAGGTCCTTGCCCTCCATTTCGAAAACAAGTCTTTAACCTTCTACCAATGTGTGCTGCCGCTACATTCGATTCACTTTAGTGTTGTTCTAAAACGATAGCACCCGAAGGATAGCGACACTGCCTGCGTCGATGCCGGATGAACACACCTATATTCAAACAAAATGTGCTTCATTGTTTCTACGGTCTTCCAACGCAGTGCTTGCTTAGTATCACCTTGGCCAAATTTCTATTTAATGCGTCGTCGCTTTATAAGACGCTCTTATTTTGCTTCAAAGAGAATGGCACAGCCTCTTCAATTTTGCTATAACAATTCCTTCGGGATCTCCCCTTTTCATTTCATTTTGCATGCAAACACACAGTCTGCTTTTTGTTTTCAGTATATTAATCCAATTCTCGTCGTTTATCTTTTTGTGTTGAAATTAGAAGATTTTAAATTTATCATCCTGGTTACCTGAGCACTCACTGGTAATTTTTCACTTTTCCCCACCTTAGTTTCACTGAACGCGCGTTCTGCCGAAAAATTGAGAAACTTCAGCTACCCGTCTTATTTATTCGAGTTCCCTCAGGCGTTAGCAGTGTGGAAGCACTCATACGCACTCATAAGCTCACCAATACCGACCAAGAATTTTGTCACAGTACGTGCGTTTACCATGCGTACCATTAGGGGCGAAAGTAACAGACCCCCTCCAAGTTCCTACCCGTGCCACATTGCGTAGGGGCATTACCTGACAGAGCACTTCTGGTGTCAAAACAGGTATACTGCGCCAGTGTCGGCAGCAGAAGTGTTTTGTCAAGTGGGAGGTTGCAGAAGCCGAAACTGGGGGGGGGGGGGGGGGGGGGGGGTGGGGGGGGTCAGTTTTGCCCCTGATGGTATGTATGTACGATCAAGGGACTGTGACTGTGATAAAAAAAATAACATGGCAGTGCAGTGGCGCATCGCTTAACCTCTGCGTTACTATGCTGGTAGTGGTATGAGGAGTCGCCGCTATCTATGAATATTAAATCGAGGATAACCAATTCAGCATATACGGCAATTAATTCACTAAATATATCACGTCATAGGCGTAAGGGCGAGCTTAAGTGCCCCGTTCTATTTAATATTAAACATTTGCTTTCGCACGTTTTATTGGTTCAACTACGTTAGACACCTATCAATTTTTGATACAATGATTTCTCTGCTTACCCCGGTTCAGACGACGCCCACCCCACCTTTGCACGTACTTCCTCATTTGTGTTTTTCCGTTGACGCATATAACAATCCGCTAACAGATCCCGGGTCTATTTATAGCTCCAAAATGAACTGAAACAGAGTTGCAGCGTGACGTCATGCTAAGCAGACTATAAACAGGGTAGGGCGATGCTCCTAAACTGTCACCACAGGATTTGCTGCAGCTTAAAAACACTTGGCGCAGCAGCTCCATCCCCCAAAATAACAATGATGGCTGCTCTTTAGCCAACAAATCTACATGGCACTATTGCTTAGTGCCCCCATACCACTTCCTATATTATTTATCGAACACACTGTAGCTGATAATTGGCTTGCCCAACATTAATTCAGCAGGTAGATGGCGCTTTTCTTTTTCGGGTAAAACATGATTTAACTCGATTATTGCACATTGGGGTGAATTTTTAACAACCAGGTCAATCCTGAGATCTCCGAGTAAATTGATATTAAACTGAAGGCCATGAGTGTGCAAAGCAAAAACATCACACGAAATCTCTTTTGATGCTTCTTGTAAAGAGCACGGTTTACTTGGTGTGGGAATGTGCATACTACATCTTGGAAGATACAATCCAGGGCACACGTGTCGAGGCCAATTTTGTTGTAATCTTTGCATGAATGTCTTTTGCAAGGCTGTTCCAAAACCGGTTTCACGACTATTGTTTGTTTAAAAGGGCAGCTTTGAGATGTTTATCGTCTTCCAATCTAAAAAGGAACCAAGTTGAGCATATACGCGTTATTTCTAGTTGACATCATTAAAAAAGGAATAACTGTGGGTGAAAGCACTTTCTTGTTTGAAGCTGCGATTTATGGCGAAAAATTCAAGATCTATTGTCTGAAGAACAAAAATAAAGAATTCCGAAGTTTAAAAAGTAGTGATGAAAAGCCAGATTTGTGTTCCTTTTTTTACTGCGACTTATTTAGTACTCGAAAAAAGCACCTGTTTTCAATCACCTTCTCTTAACAAAAAAAGTAGTTGACGAAGTGCCTAGTATTTGAACAAAAAGGCTGCATGCGCAGGCTTTACTCACGCCACTGCGTCACCATCTTAATGCAACAGAACTGCATACTAGGCTTTCCAAGTGTGGGCTAAAGCTGTAAGTGCAAACTAGTGCTAAATAGACTGTAGAGAATGCTTTGAGATGTCTTTCAGGGCTAAAATGTCCCACAAACTGCTTTTATTATTGAATAATATGTGGTGCAGAGCCACCAATCTTACTGGCAGTGCAGGCAGAGTTAGACACGAAACTGGTCCTCTGTAGCTGCGTAACGGAGCACAATCTCCGGTGGCACGCACCGGCGGCTTTCAAGAACGAGACATAGTCATATTTAACGGCATGTATTTTTTAATCGATTTTCTCCTTCTTAAGGACGTTTCAAGATGAATTTCTAAATTTTGAAGTTAACAGTCAATGAACAGTATAGTTGGATGCCCGCACTTTTATATGCTCCGGTCTGTTACAGGTTATTTATGCGTTTGAACCAGCCAAGGGATATGACGTGTACACTTGTGTATCCATGAAGAAAAACGAAAGAAAAATTGGCAGTTGCTTAACCTGGCTAACCCTGGAATTCAGAGAAAAGCATGGACGCTTGCTTAGAGCCTGAGGCTCGTCCATGACAGCTCCGCTACGCGCTCGCCACAGCCGTTCTATTAATGTGGATTAGCTCTGCTAATTCAGGATACACAAAGCGAAAGCTGCCGGCATTCATAGTGTTCATTGGCGATGGCGTTGACAACGTTCTAGATGCCGATAATTGTGAGGAAAGGAAGAGCGCATAACTGAATCCCTGGGCCAGTAAACGCCAAAATCGCTCTTTGAGGTAAGTGGCGGTGGTGGGAGCAAGATGTGGGTTGCATGCTTTAACGTATAGTGTGTTGTGGCAGACATGCGGCACTGCAGCAAGAAAATTCTGAGGGGCACTTTGCTGACCTAAAGTGCGGTGAAGCGAAAGCCTTTAGAGCAGTGTTGCTGCCTGTGTCACTGATGTGTGGCCAAGACGTTAAATAAGTTCACAATTGTTTGTGAATCTTAAATACTGGAGACACAGAAAGGCGTTTGGGAGGCATCCGTCTGATTCGACGCCTTCCCGCAAACACTCTCCCGCGTCCTAGACAAAGCGAACTACATATGCGTTGGCAGGAAGTAGCGTATTTGTTAGCACTCTCAGCTGCCGAAGGGAAGGATGATGGTTCGATTCCCATCGTGCACAAAGATTTTTTTGTTATCGAGTTGAAGAGCGTAACGGACAGACGGGCGGACGGACGCGAGCATGAGCCATTAAAGGCTTTCGCCTTAATAGGTCGCAGCGTTCATTGAGCAACCAACCTCTTGCGTACAACCATAAAGTGGCACCTGCCAGGGTGGCAGGCTGGGTGCGCTGCTTATCCAGTGTGCGTAACACAATCAAAGCGGGTTTTTGCAGTTGGACACCAATGTCAAAGACCTGAACCGCGCCTTAAGGGATTCCTAGTTGGGCTGAAGGTCGTTGTGCTGCCTACCCGAAGACTGCTTTATTTAGCGTAGTCAAGCTTTTCACTTCAAAATCTCAGAACAAAGCGTTATATCCTGCGGCCAGCCTCGACAAGTACCGACCTCTAGAAGCTTTTCTCTTTCCTCATTCTGTCTCCGACCACGTCACAATTGCCTCACGGGAAGGCCACGAGCCGGCACTGGCCAGCAAAGCGTGCCATCGGCTTTCCCGCAGGGGCTTGGTTTCTTACTTTTTTTTTTCACGGCAGGCTTTCGAAGCTTTCACGTGACGCTTTTTCTTTCTTGCCGCTATTTTATTTATATGAGAGTCGGATAACAGATTACCGCTGGGCAGCCTCTTGTAAGTTGTGCGCAGTATAGCTCCATGAAATAGATGTCTGGTGGGACGAAGTTTTCCGGTTATATGTTGAGTACCTTCTCGTGCCATAATTATTTAGCTCTTACGTTTTCCTTTCTTGAGTTGTGTGGCCCTCCATTATATTAGCACTGAGAATTAGGTGATATCTTTGTTTTAAAACCAGAGAAGCGACGGTGCTTGTGTAGCGCATATTCCGGATTAACTGGTCGTTTTAATTTTATCAGCCAGGCGGGATTGCTGGCTACATTCAAAGAGATCAGCTCATGTATATACTCTTGTTTTCACTAAGTGACTCCTTCTCTGTGTGCGTTACGGTAGAAATATGGATCACGCGACACAGAGGAAGCATTATGGACCCCCATCCCCGCTCCTAGAGTCGGGCGTACATCACGATATACTCGCAACGACTGCCGATATTCAGCACAGTATCCTCACATTTCAAGCTTGACTGCTTATTACTGAATACACTTAAGACAGAAGCTTCTGCCGGAGTGAACACGTCAAGCCATTATAAACTTGAGTGCAGCTCGCGTCAACAACGTGCGCGTTTCTAAAACAGGGAGGATATTTTCGTACGAAAAGCTACATTACCATGACTTCAGAGAGCTGGCCTCCCCCTGGCCAGTCGCCCCAGAACATGTTCCGAACACATGCTTTGAGAACACTGTTCTCAACTCTGTTGAGAGTCAGTCGCACAGAGAGAGAGAGAGAGACAGCGACAGAGAAAGAATAAAACTTGTACTTCGAACAAGCGAGGAATCTTGCAGCTAGACGGGCAGTCTGGTCAGCCAGGCTGGGCTTGAAAACTAAGCGAATTGAAAAAAATATATTTTTAACTAATTGGTTTAATCGCTCTTTGCCCAGGCTGAAGTTAGCATCGAAGTGATATTTATTACAGTTTCATTTTATAGTACGCTTAGTTATAATCGCCCGCTTCTCCAGGCACAAATTTGGAACAGAACTGACGTTTGGCTATCACTTATGTTTTATCGTACTTTTGGGTGCGGCACTTACCGGATTTTTTCACAATCAACTGCAAATCCTCATCGTGTGCAGCGACAGTGAACCCAAACAACAAACTTTTGCTGCAATTGTTTAGGTTTCGCCATCTGGCGTATAATAGTCGAACGAGCGCTCTAATGACGCAGCCTATACGTTAGCGAGATGGCGCTACAAGTACCTTTGCTTCAAATGTTCGTTATTTTGTTTCGCCGCAGGCAAGTAATATGTAGCTGTTAATTAGGACTAAGTGATGAAAGTACATCACTCACGCCACCTCTGTGTGAAAGTTCAGCCTGAACAAGAGGGCGATTAAACCAATAAATTTTTTTTCCGATTTATTCTCACCGATACAACTCTCTGGCGACAAAACGCGTTCAGCAATGTTTATCGCATGCGCGTCGCGATCACAAGTGCGCTGGTAAAGCCTCCTCCGAAAAGCCGTGATCGAGTAACCGATCGAAAATTACAGAACGCGAGCCAAACGAAGTGACATGTGAGCTGTGAGTACAACCGCACTCGACGATGCACTTTCAGCGCCCAGCGGTGCATATCCACCCAAGGGCGCGGTTAGTATAGGTCCTTGAAATCTATGCTCTTTTATCACCCATCGGCTAGTATCCATGATCGAAAGATGTAGCTTGTAGAGATTCCTAAGAATACCTCGTTCACACCTGCGTGAAGAAACCGCGGACTCAAGAGTAGAGGCCATTTGTGCCATGCACTCTCTCCATTAACGCAACAGAGTGCCGGCGGTAGTGACCGCATGTCACGTCGTCGCACTTCTCTCAGAAAACCTGGAATGCTCAAATTATTACGAACGTGAACCATAACGCTATTGTTATATCAGATCACATTTACCTGCAAATATTCAAATATTGTTACTCAGCCGTCATTAAAACGTTCTGATGTTTATTCTCTCTTCTTGACGGGGCCGTAAACGAGAAGGGATAAAAGAAGGAGACCAGACAGATGCAACTGAGTTAAATTCCTTAGCGGCGAGCAGCTAGAGCGCTTGCAGTAGCGTGTACTTTCCCTGAACGCCATAAACGCACACCTTAATATAACATAAACTATAACATTAGTAAAATTGGGTTTCCCAGTGCCATATGGTGGCGCCATAAACCTTAATAGAATATAAACTATAACATTAGTAAAATTGTGTTTCCTTTTGGTGGTGCCGTAAACCTTAATATAATATTAACTATAACATTAGTAAAATTGGGTTTGCCAGTGCCGTATGGTGGTGCTGTAAACCTTAATATAATATAAACAATAACATTAGTAAAATTGTGTTTGCCAGTGCCATATGGGGGTGCCGTAAACCTTAATATAAAGTAAACTACAACATTACTAAAATTGTGTTTGCCAGTGCCGTATGGTGGTGCCGTAAACCTTAATATAAACTTTAACCTTAGTAAAATTGGGTTTGCCAGTGCCGTATGGTGGTGCTGTAAACCTTAATATAATATAAACAATAACATTAATAAAAATGTGTTTGCCAGTGCCGTATGGGGGGGCCGTAAACCTTAATATAATGTAAACTACAACATTACTAAAATTGTGTTTGCCAGTGCCGTATGGTGGTGCCGTAAACCTTAATATAAACTTTAACATTAGTAAAATTTGGTTTGCCAGTGCCGTATGGTGCTGCCGTAAACCTTAATATAATGTAAACTATAGCATTAGTAAAATTGGATTTGCCAGTGCCGTATCGTGGTGCCGTAAACCTTAATATAATATAAACTATAACATTAGTAAAATTGGGTTTGCCAGTGCCGTATGGTGGTGCCGTAAAACCTTAATATAATATAAAGTATAACATTAGTAAAATTGGGTTTGCCAGTGGCGTATGGTTGTGCCGGAAACCTTAATATAATATAAACTATAACATTAGTAAACTTGGGTTTTCCAGTGCCGTATGGTGGTGCCGTAAACCTTAATATAATATAAACTATAAGAGTAGTAAAATTGGGCTTGCCAGTGCCGTATGGTGGTGCCGAGATCTTACCGGGGATATGCACTATAGAAGTGAAAAACTATGGCCTAAAAAGGCTATTAGCGAAAAAAAACATCACACTGTGTAGAGTTTGAAATTGGAAAAAGTGGAGCAAAATGAACTTATTTGCAAAGTACAAAATAAACTGGCCCCAGAATTCTCAGCCACAGAACCTGACCGACTCTCACTTTCGTGGCTTACCTTGGTTAATATAGAAAGTTTTTCAGCGGCTCACAACGGAAGATGTCAATCATTCAGGGAGGCTTTGGGAAAGCGTGATTCCAAGTCGTTCCTTTTATTGCGCGTACTTTTTCCTGGTGCTGCTGATAGAGACAACCTGAGCGCAGAAAAAACGGTTCCGTAAAAATTTACCAAAAAGCATGCTGGCCGCTTATCGATAGCGATACTGAGTAGCAATAAAAAAAGAAATTACTGATGAATTTTCACTGGCATCCGCGCTTTAGGCCGCAAACGGACACTCGCCCATGAAAGCGGAGTCGAGGATGGGCTGGGAGTCAGCCACCTAAATTCATGGTGCGGGGAGCGCATCCAAAATATAGCTGTGTTTTGAAACACCCCTTTACTCCGCGGAGAGGCGGAAGGTTTGCGAGTTTTTGGGATTGTAGTAGTGCTTGTCTTTCAAACACTAAAGCTTTTTGAGCCCTCAGGATTTCACAGGCACCCCAGTTCTAGCGTTTCTCTTCGGCTTGACGATGACATCTCTAAAAAAAAGAAAACAAAAGAGAGAAAGGTGGGCCGGTAGCAGATCGCGCTCATATCAGTTGCCTAGCCACACGCTTTACTTGACGGGTTTAAAAAAACGCTGTAGTATACCGATGCCTGAGACGAGTTGGCTGAGACAAGTGTTTCAATAAAAAGTGCTAAACTTCTGTTAAAGGCTTACAAGAAGCTGTACTGCAATAAAACTTTTCCGAACCATGAACAAACCAACAAAGCAGTTCTAACTTCCTAGTGCGATTATTGCTATTTAGCGTTCTCCGAGTCAGTCTCTAGCATCAAACATTAGAAGACTATATCGTATAGATTGGGAGGATAAACAACCCCTTCCCCCACCCCCATTGCAAATGGGGGGATTGGTCTTTAATGTTGAAACTGTAACCACAGCAAAGACCAAACAAACATAAAATTGGAAGTGAGCTAGGGTATGTTATAAAGTAATTTAAAACAGCTCCCTATACACGATTACCTTGCAGCGATGGCGTAGAGGTAGAACATCCGCCTCGCGTGCAAGAGGACCGGGGTTCAAATCCTGGTCCCGCGTATTTCTCCACCGGGTTTAAAAAAAAAAAAATCCGCGTGTCGATGGAATTGCATAACCAGGCCTGGAGTGCGGCCTTATCTCGGTGACCAGAACCGACAACGCACTCTCTCACCAGAGCAGGATTTGGCCACCCTGGTGTAGTACTTGGCCACAACCTTCTATGATCAAACCAATTAACCCTCGGCCCTCAGTCCCCAGCGGCTGCAGAGCAACTGACCACGGCGGCGGTCAGACCTGTGACGCAGCGGAGGGTGCTAAGAATCTCTGGCTCCGGACAGGCCGCCATTGGAATCTGAACCTGGCAACGTTTAACGCTAGAACTTTAGCTAGTGAGGCTAGCCTAACAGTGCTGTTCGAGGAACTAGCGGGAATTAAATGGGATGTGATAGGGCTTAGCGAAGTTAGGAGGACAGGTGAGGCGTATACAGTACTAAAGGACGGACACATACTGTGCTATCGCGGGTTAGAGGGTAGACGAGAACTAGGTGTGGGTTTCCTCATTAATAAGGATATAGCTGGCAACGTAGAGGAGTTCTACAGTATTAACGAGAGGGTAGCAGCTATAGTAATTAGGCTGAATAGGAGGTACAAGCTGAAAGTGGTGCAGGCCTACGCACCCACATCCAGCCATGATGACCAGACCGTTGAAAGCTTCTATGAGGACGTAGAATCAGCAATGAATAGAGTAAAATCGCAGTACACTGTACTGATGGGCGACTTCAATGCGAAGGTGGGCAAGAAGCAGGCTGACGACCACGCGGTAGGTGACTATGGGATAGGCTCTAGAAATAGCAGGGGAGAGTTATTAGTCGAATTCGCGGATAGAAATAATTTACGGATCATGAATACCTTCTTTCGCAAACGAGAAAACAGGAAGTGGACCTGGAAGAGCCCCAATGGTGAGATTAAAAATGAAATAGACTTCATACTATGCGCTAAACCTGGCATCATTCAGGATGTGGCCGTCCTCGGAAGGGTGCGTTGCAGCGACCATAGAATGGTAAGGTCTAGAATTAGCTTAGACTTTAAGAGGGAACGGAAGAAGCTAGCGAAGAAGAAGACCATTAACGAGTTAGCCGTAAGAGGGAAAGCACAGGAGTTTAGGATAGGGCTGCAAAACAGATACTCGGCTTTAACTGAGGAAGATGATCTTGATGTTCATTCAATGCACGATAACCTGACATCAATAATTACGGAGTGCGCAGTAGAAGTAGGCGGTAGGACAGTTCGAAAAGATACCGGGAAGCTATCTCAGGTGACGAAAGATCTGATTAAGAAGCGCCAAAACATGAAGGCATCTAACACTACCGATAGAATAGAACTAACGGAGCTATCAAAGTTAATAAATAAGCGCAAGGTAGCCGACATAAGGAAGTTTAATATGGAGAGAATCGAGCATGCTCTAAAGAACGGAGGTAGCCTAAAAACAGTGAAGAGGAAACTAGGCATAGGTAAAAACCAGATGTATGCATTAAGAGACAAGCAGGGCAATGTCATTAGCAATATGGATAAGATAGTTAACGTAGCCGAAGAGTTCTACACAGACCTGTACAGTAGCCATTGTAATCAGAACGCTAATGAGAAAGACAGCAGTGCACAGCAATGCGTCATCCCGCCAGTAACGAAAGATGAAGTAAAGAAAGCCTTAGAAGCAATGAAAAGGGGAAAAGCAGCTGGGGAGGATCAGGTAACAGCAGATCTGTTGAAGGATGGAGGGGACATCGTGCTAGAAAAACTAGCCACCCTGTATACGCAATGCCTTAAGACCTCGACTGTACCAGAAGCTTGGAAGAATGCAAACATTATCTTAATTCATAAGAAGGGAGACGCCAAGGACTTGAAAAATTACAGGCCGATCAGCTTACTATCCGTTGCCTACAAAGTATTTACTAAGGTAATCGCTAATAGAATCAGGGCAACGTTAGACTTTAATCAACCAAATGATCAGGCAGGCTTTCGTAAAGGATATTCTACAATAGATCATATTCACACCATCAATCAGGTGATAGAGAAATGCGCAGAATATAACCAACCTCTATATATAGCTTTCATTGATTACGAGAAAGCATTCGACTCAGTGGAAACCTCAGCAGTCATACAGGCATTGCGTAATCAGGGGGTAGAAGAGCCATATGTCAAAATACTGGAAGATATATATAGCAACTGCACAGCTACTATAGTCCTCCATAAAGTCAGCAATAAAATTCCAATAAGGAAGGGCGTCAGGCAAGGAGACACGATCTCGCCAATGCTGTTCACCGCATGTTTGCAGGAGGTATTTCGAGGCCTGAATTGGGAACAGTTGGGAATAAGAATAAATGGAGAATACCTAAATAATCTGAGATTTGCTGATGACATAGCCTTGCTGAGTCACTCAGGAGGTGAACTGCAAATCATGATCAACGAGTTAGACAGGCAGAGCAGATCGATGGGTCTAAAAATTAACATGCAGAAAACCAAGGTAATGTTCAACAGCCTAGCAAGGGAACAACAGTTCACAATTGGCAGCGAGAGCCTAGAAATTGTGCCGGAATACGTCTACTTAGGGCAGGTAGTGACAGCTGATAAGGATCATGAGAGGGAGATAACTAGAAGGATAAGAATGGGGTGGAGCGCATATGGCAAATTCTCGCAGATCATGAGTGGCAGTTTACCAATTTCCCTCAAGAGGAAAGTGTACAACAGCATAATCTTACCGGTACTCACCTATGGGGCAGAAACGTGGAGGCTAACGAAAAGAGTTCAGCTTAAGTTAAGGACAACGCAGCGAGCCATGGAAAGAAAAATGATAGGTGTAACGTTAAGAGATCGGAAGCGGGCAGAGTGGGTGAGGGAACAAACACGGGTTAATGACATCCTAGTCGAAATCAAGAGAAAGAAATGGGCTTGGGCAGGGCATGTAATGCGAAGGCAAGATAACCGCTGGTCTTTAAGGGTAACGGAGTGGGTTCCAAGAGAAAGTAAGCGTAGCAGGGGGCGGCAGAAGGTTAGATGGGCGGATGAGATTAAGAAGTTTGCAGGCAAAGGGTGGATGCAGCTGGCAAAGGATAGGGTTAATTGGAGAGACATGGGAGAGGCCTTTGCCCTGCAGTGGGTGTAGTAGGGCTGATGATGATGATGATGATGATGATGATCATGACTACGAATAGCAGCTTTCTCGCCCCTTTTGGGACAAAGCGAAAATCACGTTGAATTGATTGATAAAATTAGCGCAAAATGAAACGCATAGCGGCGTGGTGTTTTGAAAACCAATAATATTTCTTTAGTACGATTTTTGTTATTTTTGCCATTCTGTTCGCACAGGTAGCAAAATTGAAAACGTTATATTACGGGGCTGTAGAAGTGAGCCTGAATTTCATTAGCTGAAGGGAGCCAAAACAACGTGCTTTCAAGACACTTGCAAGCAAAGCATCCTCTCCAGTGGGCGTAACTGGTCAAAATAGCCAAAATTCGCTGGGCCACCACATCGAGGGTTATGCAAGGTGAAACATCCTGTATAGACGCCACCGCCTAAATTAATTGCTATCAAATATTTTATTTAGTTGGCGCTGAGAACATACCTCGGACTGGGCACCCGCCTGCGACTTCACGTTGTGTGGCACTTGTTGGGATGACAGACGCTGGTTTCTGGTGCCACATTCTCTAAGCTGCATATTTTAACAGGGTGAGTTGTTGGGCTAGTTGGTGTTCGGATTTTACAGGCATATTTTTAGCGCAAAGGACGGGACGAGATACAGACAAGATTTCGCTTCTATTTGGCCCTCTGTCATTGCCTACTAAGATATATTTACGGCTTCCAAGCTTATGTGGGAAGCGACCCAGCCATTGGGTGGTTGGCGGCCGGAGCTGACCAGAAGCTGGCATTGGCTGCGACTGCCAACGGTGAGGTCCGGTCTCCAACCACGCTATGCCCGGCTCACTTCCCACATATGCTTGGAAGCCGCAGGTATATTTGAGTGACCAATGAGAAAGTACCAGATAAACGCGAAATGATGAATAGAAAAAGGACTGCTTATAGAATACGGCCCTAGATACTCGTGGGTCTTGTGGTGTTTCTCCAGTTGATTTTTGTATTAGGCTTTCTCAGACATTGTCTATTATCTTAGCTGGTAACCAGCCACATAAAGACAATCAATCTGGATGCGCAGCTTGAATTTCATTAACTGGTAGCATGAATTTTCTGGAGCAGAGCGGCAACCAAAATGAATAATGCCGCTCTTCGACAACTTTGAATCTGCATTCTCAAACAGTAAGGACTTCCATTTCATTCTCGGTAACAATAACCGCCGGACTCATACTCTTGAGAATTTTAACTGATATGCAGGAACTAAAAAAACGCTATTGTTTGCTTATCTGTTTGCTTCAGAAATGATATAGTAAGTATTCTAATGGCTTCATCTGGTAAGATATACTTAAAAGACAGAATTAAATAAGTAGAAAATCAACGATATACTGGAAGTCGCACACAACATGTCACTCAGCGAAGCGTTGTTCTAAGCGCAGGGTGAAAGAAGAAATCAAACTAACCGACAAAGTTGCTGCAACTGAAGATCTTATGGAAATCCAGCTTATTTGAGTGTAACACTTTCTTGACAGCAAATTGCACACGAGGTCAGGTGAAAGTCCAGCATTTCGAGGAAATGTTACATGGACATGCCGCCTGTATTCCCGAAAAAGAACTTAAAAGCATTCATGAAATATTTGCTTGTGGCTAAAAACAACGCATCTTAAGGAACGGAAAAGAAGATAGCATCTACTGAAAACGCAGCAGTAGCAGAAGTGAAGGTCTAAAATATGAGAAGCTGTATAGAACAGCGTGCAAAGAATGAGTCCGACGACTCTGTCATCTCAAAGTGGTTCCTTATGAAGGCCACAAGAAATCCCTGGATGCTACCTTCATTATATTTTATAACGCCAAGAGGGCAGTCCGCTTTCGGCAGATAAACCGCACACAGTCCGTTCCCGCCTGGTGTTCTCACTGCCGCCGCCTGTTCTTTTTTTTTTTTAGCACGAAAGCCTACGGCTGCTAACTTCCTGTGAAGAGTCACGTGGTGCAAAAGGGAGTGGACAAGACCGCTGTATTGTTTACCTGGAGACGAATGTGATTTCTAAAATCATGGGACTGTTGTCCCAAAATAGGTGGTCACCGGGTCACCAGGTGACGAAACGTTAGAGCCTAACCGAAGGCGAAAGCCATCGGGTTACATATTAGCTACAATTAGCTCTTTGTTCTTGCAATTAGCTTTCCTCTCTCAATTACAGTTGAAGAGGTTGCCCTTTTTCTCGGTAGTGGTGGTGAACTTATTAGGCAGACGAGGTTGGTTTACGTTTACATTAGGTATGCTAGTTATCTCCTCAAGATGTGCAGTTTTCTTCCAATTTTCCAGCCTTGTTTTTCAGCCGTTTAGACATTTCTGCGCTCCCTGTGGAGATGAAACACGTAACACGTCGCAGATAGAACACGTCGTTCATGTGTTGTTTACTGAAGATCCGAAAGCTAAAATGCATGGGGTATCTGGTCTGCTTTTGGAATTCCCAGAGTAAAGCTTGCCTTTTAGGGAACTCTAGGACTTTTTTGTTTCGAGTAAGCGCTAAAAGGCGCAGAAATTGCGAACAAATTCATAAAATAGACCAATTCGAAGAAATCATGCTCCAGGTCCATTTTGCAGCACGCCCGTGTTTCTGAATACTGTGCTATCAGAAGACAGTGTCGATCAAGTGAAAAATTCTGCAGCGCATGATGCAGCGGTCGCTTGGGGCACCGGCTTCAATCTTTTTGCAGAAAGTCATAGTAGAGCAAGTGTCATCTACGAAAGGTGTTTTGTATAGATTGCACATGAAACGCTGTATACAAAAGCTGCGCCAATCACAGATGAGCATTACGTCTTAAATCTCCGTCTTCTACATACGGGTAGTTATGTGTAAAAAGCCTCATACCCTTAAAATTGTGGTGCATTTAAACTACATATAAAAATTTACCACTAAGATGCACTTCCAGGATAAACATCAACTCAAATTGCGATGACTAAAAGCTTGAAAACTGATATTTTTATATATAATCTTGCTGGTGATGCTGTCGTTCCCTTGCCGCCACATAGTAGGAAACCTACGTCGTAAAGCTGCCCTCGTGTACTTATTATTAGTGCTTTTTTATGTCTGTGTAACAGTCTGATTATTCTTGCTTCGTATTAACAAGTATCCCTGCGTTTCGGAGAGAGAGACGGTGTGTGATTTTAATAAAGACATGACATTTCAAGGCTCACTATGTCTTGCACTCGGCTAACTAGGAGGAGCTGTTCTTGCAGCAGTGCCGAGGACAGCCAGTGACTCCAGGAAAAGGAAAAAGGCAGTGGACAAACTGACAGGGGAGGCAGATAGATAGTGCTATAACATTTATCGCAGACAAGCCCGCATAGATTTTGAAGGGTCAGGTTGTGGCTGGAAAATGAAGTACCGGACAGGCATTATCTCTGGTATTGAATTTCACGAACAATGCGTGCTTGGACGTTGTTAAAAAAATAAATGGGGACACAGTAGATATTTGTACGAAAATTTCAGTTGTTTTCAGTGTTTTTTCAATGTACAATTGTAGCCCAATGTCTTGCCTAATTTTGTCAGAAAGGCTTTGCATTGTCCTATACCCGCGAGCTTGGCCAGGTAATAGACAGCTAAACACAGGTCATGGGAACTGGTCTTTGCAGATGGCTGATGCCTATATGGAAAACCTTTTTCTCTTGTCCGTTATTACCGGAGAATAATTTTTTCATGTTTTTCCTTTCACTTTTCTGCACTACCAGATATTGTAAACAAACAAGATAGTAGTGTCAAAATTCTGGCTTCCGAAATATTAGGAAATCGACCATATTATAGCCCCTATACTATATTTTGTATTTTTTCTTTGCAAGCTTGGTAAAACTCCGAACTCTTCAATTGTTTCGAATGAACAGTCGGGCACTGAAAAGGAACAAGCTGTAGTTCGAAAAGGGACTTTTTGAACAAGTGCAAAATATTGCGCTGGTTTTTCTGAGGTTTATCAAGAAGGGACGAGCATCTTAGGAACAAAATCTATATATGCTGCCAGACTTGTAAAATTTTGATAGTCTTGTAAAGTGATTAAAAATGATCGAAGGTTAGCCCGCATTGTCTTTGAGCCACGTCATCGCAAACAACGTGTGGTCTTGAGTGCCGACGTTGGGAAAACATTTCTGCAATACAAAAAAGATTGCGTGCTAAAGCATTTCTCTTGCATTCATAGAGCACCGCAGTTACGCTTGCGGATATCTAAAATAACACACGATTACAGAGTAGAGTTGAGAAAGTGGAATGCAGCACGATACACAAAGTATGAAATAGTATATGACAAATTTTAAATATGAATGTTTGTCGAAAGAACATTGTCTGTCAATAGTAGTGACGTTACAGAATCTCGGCGATATTGCAGCGGAAACAAGGCAATGACTCATTCGCATCTTACCACGAGCAGTGATTTTTTTTACAATGTTGAACATATGGTATTTTTCTCGTTCCTTGTTTTGAACGCACTGTGCTCCACCTTCGGTAAGAACTTGCATTTGCTACCGGCATTTTTAATCGAAACATATCACTGGTTAAGATATACACGCACGCTCTTTCAACTTTTCATCACTTTCTAGGCCTGCTGTGTTATTATAGAAGGTACATTGGCTGAGAGCTAATACAACCGAGATATTTATTCTTGCCTCTTTTTCATCTCCCAAAGCAATTAGACCAAATTATAATAAGGAAGAAAAATAGGCTACGCATCATACGCGTATTACGAACGTTAAAATAACGCGATCAATGTTTACACAGCGTCTTTATAAAATGATCATAGGGGCGTTACATGTATTGCATACAGTTCATCACCTTCACGTTTGTAATCAAAAAACTGATTATATTGCTCAGTTTTCACAAGCTCTAAAGTAACCTTCATTTCACATGCGTGCTTTTTACTCAGTGGCGTGCGTCTCTTGACATCACGATGTGTTGGGACCAAAGGTGGAATGGCTGATGATGCACATAATTAAGTTTGCATGTTTGACGACATGACTGCTAAACTTTGTGTGGCCTCTAGAATACAGAGGGCTGGAACGGTCACAAAGTTGGGCCCGAAGACTACACAGCAGGCCGACATCGCACTACGGTCCGCACCCTGCTTCGCATAAATGCTCTATATTTTCGGAGGGGACAACACTCGCCGTCCCGGAACCAGGTCATCGCACCATAATGCGACTGTTGTAACAAAACATGGCGCCATCCGGGGATTCTATACGGCGTGGAAAGAGCTTTTAGGCGCAACGTACAAGAATGCCATGCTATTAGTTGCAAACGTCTAGCAAGTGTAAATGTCGGAGAAGACGCGCAAAATGCGTTAGCTAATATTATGGAGCTATATGTTTCAAAATCTATCTTTTAGAAATCAGTAGTGATTCGATCAAGAAGGGGCAGGCATGTTATACACGAACGTTCTAAATGACACAAACCGAGTGGCTTATGTTCAGTACAAATGGCATTTTATTTTAAACAGTAGGTCGCTGTATGTTGTACGGTACCCTAAATTACGTAAAGGTTAAAAGTAGACCCCTTTCTCACCAAGCGAAAGACTGTACACTTGAAAGCCGTTCGTAGCAGCCCTATAGCTTTAAAGGTACTGGAGCGAGATAGCTAGACTGCAGTCTTCTTATATTTTGTTCACAGATTTCATAAAATCGCAAATGTTGTTGCAATTGTATCAGCAGTGTATAGGTTACGCTCGCCAGTACAGAGCGTCAGATGCAAGAAAAGATAGAGCGTGTTTCAGCCTATTACAAACATTCAATGCACGATTGTTTTCAGTAGGTCTTTGCGACCAGACCAAAGTGCATGCTCATTATGAGAAAGCGTGATGGTAAACTGGAAGGTCTGGTTGGAAGGGGTTCTGCCTTGACAGCCGAACAAATCATTAACTATGCGGCGTGCCTTTCGGGAACCCGTTACAAAAGTTCAACATTTATAGTGTCATAATAATTGAACTATATTGCAGTTGTTTCTGCAAGCATCTTTGTGTTGGAAGAGAGCCATGGTGACCGACCATTACGATTAGAGGGGATGACTCGTAATTGCTGAAAGAAATGTGTCGCACTGCTATAGAAGGTTGCTATGACAGAAAAACACAAATATTTTTTGTCTTACCTCCAGGGCAGCTTAATGTGGCCAGAATCACTGCCGTAACAAATTCAATTAGCTGGCAAATTAGCCGGGCAATTTTTACCATAGTAAGCACATTTGTAGGTTCAAATGGTATTTAAAAAGCGTTATCTTTAACCTCTCTACTTGGCTTTTTCCTATCACGTTTACATTGGGAGAATTCCATTTTATTGGAGACTAACACTTGTTAGGGTACATTAGGCTCCCGAGAAGAGCGTAGCAGCGCTCACATCAATCTCAGCAATCCTCTTCCTCTTGTCTTATATAGGAAAAGAAATTGGAGGCCTAGCGATTGGTACAAACACTGAATAAATTCATTCAAACAGATATGAGGGGAGGGTTGTCATTAAAAGCAAACTTCGGACAACTTTCATCAATTCTTGAGAATACTCAACTGCGTCCAGTATAAAATCGTCGCCTTCAACCTAGCTGAAGGCAGAATGTTAGAAGTTGAGCAGCTGAGGTGGTCAAAATAAAAGCTTAAAATAACTGCGCCGTCAACAGTCAGTACCTCATTGTTGATGTAAGATATTTATGCAGGATCGGTGAATCAGACAGCACGTGTTTAAATATCCTCAAAATCAATACTTCAGCGATCTCGCTATAACTTTATTCTGAACTGACTGCGCTGTGGTCTTTTCCACGTTTTGCTCTTCAAAAGCTAGGCTGTGGTTTATATTATTGTTCTTACTGTTGGCAGGGAAGAAACGTACTCACAAGAAATCGAGACACCATGTCAAAAACACAAACGTTATAGTCTGTCTTCCAGTGCTGAAAATAGTAAGCAAATGGGCTTAAGGTGTCTGCCTGAAAGCAAGCTAAAGAGAACACTGCAAGATTACATTAGAATGATGAAGACTTTCATGCATTAATCACAAAAAAATGGAGCAAGCTTTGAGAGTGTAGGCTTTTCCCTCCTAAATGATTAGCGTTTGTTGAAGGATCTTCGTTGAAGCTGCAAGTAATTTTTCACCTCTAAGTTGACAATTTTAAAATGTATATTTAGAACATGGCAGAATGAGTGGAAGCAAGAAAACAAAAAAAAATATTTTTTTCGTCTACCTTTGGTCACATTTTAATATAGTAATGAAGGATAGCTGCAATATTTCACATGTGAACTTCGTAATCTAATAAGTTTGGAGAATTTGGTGTGATGCAGAGATTTTCTGAAATAGCAAATGTAAATAACATGAATCACGCAAGTAGTCTTTTACAGCCTGGCTGCTCATAAACGGTTTCCTATTCAAAAGAAGTCTTCGCGTTTCACTCACGCTTTAGATAAAAACTGAGTAACCTAACATTATTGGGCGAGTCCAGACATGAGGCTTGATATTTTTTTCTAAACTTTCTCCATGGCGCGGTGTTAACTTCTATGTCGCTTGTTTTAAAGCTTTATTTTGCACTTGCTCGTAAAAATGGAGCGCTGCAAAACGAAACAAATATCATCGCAGCCTCCGTGGTTCCTCAGCGGACATGGACTCCAAGGCGAGCTAATGGTAGCGAGCTGATAACAATCCCTGGCCTCTAGATTTCAATGCATCCGATACATGAGAATACATAAGTGTTTGCTGTGTTAGCCGGCGTTATAGACAACTATTTGCTCGTAAATAATATGAAGACTTCGGTTACTACATCTCTCCGACCACAAGTGCAGCTTTCGGATGTAAGCACCACATACGAAAATACTTAACTTCCAACAAGCAGAGAGGAAATTCTTTACCCCGTGCAGAAATGATTAACTCCTATCAAATCGCTTTGGCACGCAGAAGAAGAATTAGAATGGATCCAACACGCCCCTGCGATTTGTCCCTATATCTCCACCCCCCAAATGTCTTACTTCGAACATTACCTAACCGCTGTTATTATGACAAATCCACCGACACGCTGGTTGACGTGCCTCCTTTAGTGGTGATTAGCTAACCGCTGTTATTATAACAAATCCACCGTCACGCTCGTTGACGTGCCTCCTTTAGTGGTGACCTAAACAGGCGCTGTTGATTTTCAGAATTCGCAGTATGGTCTATTTGTGGCGAACAGCCTCTGTTGTTTACACCCTCCACCTTCATGACATACTCCATCCCCTCAAGTTGCCTCTACCTAGGCATCGTCTGACAGGTGCACACAATACGGCGCGCACCTGTCAAAATGTATCGCCCAACAACGAGCCTCCAAACACATCCCACCGACACACTTCAGAAGCTTTCGCCCAACAGACGTGCAATGCGAAAGAAAATCTAAAACGCAATTCGAAGGCGATGAACGGGAATGTTGAGTGTACAACGAATACCTTTAGCGCAGATTAGCCCGATCAGACTGTCCGATTGCCTGAGCAATATTCAAAGCCACAGCTACTAAAGACCCCTTCGTATCCACTGGATTTAGCGCGGCCGTAGTAGCATTTGCACTAGTCGGTGTAACGCAAGAAAAGTAGGTGGTTCACCATGGAAATAAGAAAAAAATATGAGAGCGGAAAAATGTGGCACGCTCCATCGCCAGAGGGGACGGTCAGCGGCAGACAGGAGGAGTTGAGGCCGAAGCAGGAGTGCATGTGAAAACCAAAAATTGTGCACAATAACAGTTCTCTCATTTTTCTTGCCGCAATGCATACAGTGAAATAAAAGTTCTTCAAAAGCAGCCGCTGAATGTCCTGTTGCACAGTGCTAAAGCGTGCCGTCAGATTTTTTAGGCATAAAGTTCTTTCATATTTTCTTCAGACCATACTTCAGGAGAGGCGTCAATGTTTACTCTGTGCTCTCTCCTTGACCTTGCTATCACGTACTCTAAAGAGCGTTGCTCTCTTTTGTTGCAAAGATCGAATGCATTTTTCAATCGCACAGCTCAGTGCACAGTGCGTTGTGAATCCAACCAAGTATTATTAGCGCTGATCACATATTTAAGAGAGTCGCCACTTATCTTTATCGTTCTGAGGTAGGCCTATGCGCTGGAATGTGAGATTGTCCCCATAGTTGACAGTACCCCGGTTTCTAGAATCCATAGCCTAAATTACTAAAAGGAGTGCGCCTACGATTTGATACGTTCAGTTGAAAAACACAAACTATTAGTTTAAGAATATTTCGCTATCACCACACCATTTTCCACAACAGAATCCCCCTAAGAAAACTTCCTCCAAACCACAAACCCGTTTTTACTGTAACTCGACGTCTTAAAAGGCGCCCAATGATCAATGATAGACAAAGAAGTGAGGGAAAGGCAGGGATGTTAACCAATTATCAAAGACTAGAAAAAAAAAACGCGAGGCCTTGTTGACCACACGCTTAAAATATGCGAACGCATTTATAAAGCCTACTAAAGTGTCACATTGTTTAGTGTATTTTTCCCAGTTTCCCACAAAATCTTCGTTGAAACTGGCATATGGTATTTAGGAGTGATTACATTCTAAAAACTACGATACCCTTCATTAGATTACCATATAAGATTACAATAATTCGACCCACTAATATACCAAAAGCTACCGAATGATCAATCTTAATCCACTTGAGGGTGCAGGCCTAGGAACAAAATTTTAGGGATCGTTTAGAATTTTCTGGGTAGATCCGCAAGTTTTGGGGTTCGCATGAAGTCACGTGTGGTTGATGACGCCAAAGCCCTTTCAGTTCTATGCATACATGGCGGTAAGTCCTCATACCAATCTTAGCGCGGTGGCGCAGCAATTAAGCAATGCGCCACTGGCTCGGCTGGTGGCCTTTTCGGGCTAAACCATAGTTGGAGATTGTAACACGTAGGTTGCTGTTCCCAAACAACCCGTAGACCCAATGCCAAGCGCGGCCGTAACAGGTAACAACTCTGTTCAATTAATTTGAAATATTTAAATTCCCACGTGACACAGAGAGGGGGCAGGTAAGTCGCAACCCGGTTTGCAGCTTACCACGTGCTTTGGTGGCCAGCTTGTGATGACACCGCAAGGGCACATGACCTGTCTATACAAATAAATTATGTCACTATGCCACTATGCTCAGGTTCTAATGACGTAAATAGGGGACGTGAGTGTACCAATCAGAGAATTTGTGTCAGAGAGGCGATAATTTTTTGTGCGGCGAGAGCAAAAATGCTATCACGTTAAAATTATTAACGAACACTCTTTTCTGCTGCCTTGCGATGGTCTGGAGACAAGGCTATGACGATGATTATTCTTTGGATCTTGGGCTAAAGAGTAAACCCTGGGCCCGAGCTATGAACCACTCTACAATTGAAAGCGCTCTAAAATGCCCGTTCCTTTTGGTCGCTGGTTGCATTTTGAAAAGTTGCGTCGCGGGAAGCTGCAATGGTGCCAAGGAGGAAAAAATGTACATGACGTTGCACACCTAATTATGCCCGCGGTTCTGCACTGCTTTTTGCGAGCGCGAAGAGTTCAGCTAAAAAGAGTTAGAGGGAAAATGGCGGCGGCGGCGTCTGCTATCTAGTGGTGGTGGAGGCGGCAACGTCGGCGCCAGCAACGACGAAGGACGGTGTACGAGGACGCGTATGACTTGCCGGACGAGCTGTTCCGTCGCTTATTTCGACTTTCTAAGGAGAAAGTGGAATGGTAGTGCAGCGAATTTGCCGACGAACTGCGAGGCTGATGGGCGAGCGCTTTGTCGGTGCAGCGGCAGGTCCTTTGCGCTCTCCGTTTTTTTTGCCTCCGGGGGCATTCAAGTGTGCGTCGGCAACGAGCAGACCGTCGGCCTCGCGCTACCGATGCTCAGCAAGTGCGTGTGGCGTGTAGCTGAGGCCATGTGCAAAGTCGGTGCAAAGAAGGGATGTGTGTGTTTCCCGGTGCACTCCGAGGAAAAGCGGCGGCGAAGGCGACCTTCCGTCGCCACGGCACCATCCCCAGCGTCGTCAGCTGTGTCGATGGCACGCTGATTGCCATCAAAGCACCGCGGGGAGATCCAGCAAGCAGGCCAGAATTCTGGAACCGCGAAGGATACTACGCTTCGAACACTATGAACGTGAGTTGACTGGTTTTCTGACCGCATGTGTTCGAAAGCCGCGACCTCGACAATGGGAGCTCACGACTAAGTTTGTCGGCCTGTGTTTCTCGCAGATCTGCGACGCAAACATGAGGATCCTTGCGGCGGACCTTCACTGCCCGGGGTCTTGTCATGATGCCTTTTCTTGGCGTTATTCATGGCTGCGTCGGAAGGTGGAGCGCGGGCTGCTGTCGGATAGAGGGTTTCTTTTGGGTAAACGGCTTGCTGATCATCGGGCCACTGCGACAGCATATATAAAGCTACAGGTCTGCGCAGTGGCTCGTGCCTAAATGTGGCGGGTTATAACACGGAAGACATGTAGGAGTATGTTGTCTCGTATTGCATTATTTGTGTATTTACTGTTATTACCGGAGCAGAAGCACGAGACATATTGTTAAAAAGTGAATCATATTTCCTGCATAAAACACCAAGGCAAAAGAGGAGAGCACATCGCCATCGTTATGTAGGATATCACAGTACATCATTAAGCTGGAAGGCTGTGCTTACAGAGGTAGCACATAGTCATGAATCTTCTGCATGCCTATGAACGTTATGTTCGGCATTCTGGCTTTGGGCTGCTTGGTATGAATCATTAATTATATAGACAACAACACGCTTCACTGCACATTTTGGTTGTGCAGGAGACAGCGGATATCCACTGGAGTCGTGGCTGCTCACACCACTGTCAGGGCATCCTGGTGCATTTACTGCAAGAGGGCAATACAACGCAGCACATTCCTCAATGCGATGTGTTGTCGAACGCTGCATTGCTGTTTTAAAAAGCCGCTTCCGATGCCTTCAAAGGTACCGGGCACTCCACTACAAGCCGGAGCGGGCGGTGGCCATCATTGCAGCGTGTGCTGCGTTGCACAACATCTGTTTAGAGTGAGCCCTGGCAGCAGAGGAAGACGCCAGTACCGATGACCCTGACAACAACGGGCCACCTCTGCTTGCCGGGTACTTGGCGGGGACAGAATCCCGCATGACCTACCTGCGTGGTAGAGCCATGCGAGACAGTACTATTGGCTTCTGTCGCACAACTCGTCCACAGAGGCAAGCACACCTGTAGATGGTGCTGCGACAGAGGCAGCGGCAACAGCAGAGGAAAGAGCAGCAGCAGCACCACGGGCAGTAAGCTCTACACCATATTGCAGCTGTGGCTGCAATGACTCACTCAGTTTCTTTTGCCGCAGCTGCAGGAAAACAAAAGCATCAACAGTGATTCGCATATGCCTTGTCAAGCGCTGCAGAAATTATGCTGCTCAGAGATTGCACAAACACAGTTGTAGCTTACACTGTGGCGAAACGGGCGAGTTGGCTATAGATTTTTTAAAGCGATCAGTGCAAAATACCTAGCCGGAGAGCACAAAAAACACAGGACGATTGCTCGTCCTATGTTTGCTTTGCTTTCCGTCTAGTTCTTAACAGCTATTTGTCCTTAAAAAAAACTTCATCTTGACTGCAAGCTTGAGTGCTAGTATTTACAGGTTTGGCATGTTGTGCATAAAAGTAGGCCTGTTGCAGCCCAGGTTTGCTCTTACCTGAAACACATTGCATAGATGTAATGCCCCATCTCTCATTCAATGCCCCATATCTGGGGCTTTGAGGTAACAAATAAATAAATAAACTGGTGGAATGCACAGCACGTGTTACACGGCACACTGCTCTTCATAGATTTTACACGACTAAAAAACCATGTTAAGTGTGCAAGAGCCCCCGCCGCGGTGGCTCAGTGGTTAGGGCGCTCGACTACTGATCCGGAGTTCCCGGGTTCGAACCCGACCGCGGCGGCTGCGTATTTATGGAGGAAAAACGCTAAGGCGCCCGTGTGCTGTGCGATGTCAGTGCACGTTAAAGATCCCCAGGTGGTCGAAATTATTCCGGAGCCCTCCACTACGGCACCTCTCTCTTCCTTTCTTCTTTCACTCCCTCCTTTATCCCTTTCCTTACGGCGCGGTTCAGGTGTCCAACGATATATGAAACAGATACTGCGCCATTTCCTTTCCCCCTAAAACCAATTATTATTATTATTAAGTGTGCAAGACACACGAGTATCACATACGATGATGCCAACATGGTTGCGTTTGAATTTGTAAAGCGAACCACAAACGAGGGCCATTAACATTGTTGCATCATACATTTAAAGGCGGAGCTCAAGGGTCCCCTATTTTTTTTTGCCTGCATTCAACACCAGTTCAGAACTGACTTTGAACGAATGCTGGCAAGCCTTATTTCCTCGGGTCTGTTGAGGATAGAACATATTACAATGCACTTTGGACACTTTAGGGAAAAGCATTAAAAGTAATGCAAAAAAAACATTCAAGAACATGCGAACAAACTTAAAAGGTACAAAATCGAAGTGTTCAAAATTTATCCACAATCCGCCCATTATGGCGCCCCACATAGCTACAGTCATTTTAGAACACTTTGCCTCACATATTGCACTTGCAAATGAAAGAAAAGAAGCACTAGAAATTTCACGTTGTGTGCCTGCCGCAGCTGCAGATATAGAATTGAAATAAGTGGAAAATAAAAGCAGCATATGAGGCTTCCATACCTGGCAGAGCTGAATATACACAATTATAAAAAATAAACAGTGTGTGAAGCATATGGGCCTGCAGAGCATACAAAAAATAAAGGAATGATGCTATAGCACATGGCAGAGGTGATTTTGAATAAATACAAAAACAGAAACCTGACAGATAGGCAAATAATGTAAATAAAAAGAAACATAAAAGTGCATTTCAAAAACACAGACTAAAACTGGTACGCCTCTGCTACTGGCAGAGAAGCAAATAACTTAAATAAAAATAGGCACAGAACGGAACATTCAAAATGCAAACTAAAAATTGTACAATGTGTTTGCACCTGGCAGAGAAGTAAATTTTCTTGAATAAATATAAACATATAAAGCTGTTCTTTGATAAACATAAAAACACGCAAATAATGCAAATAAAAATGAACAATTCAATGCGATGCAGGTGGCTCAAGCTGCTTTTGTAAGATCAGCGTCAGTAGATTCACATTGCGGATGAGCAGCTCTTGCGGCCCAATTGACGCTCGAACAGCATCTGTCACCTCCCGTACGGTCTGCATGTAAAACAGCTCCGATTACAAACTATTTGTAACAACCAATATAGTGCGAAGGTTATATTCAATAATTTGCAAGCTGTTTTTTTTCCTTTTGGAAGATGCATAATGTTTGGCCTCATGCTCCCTCTGTGTGCCTCTATGTACCTCCATGTATCGCTGCGTAAAGTGCCTTTGCTGACTTCAGCGGCGTCTGTCTGCTTCCCACGCGAACATTCGTGTTGTGTGCGCCGACAGCTGGTTTTTATGAAAAAAAATATTTTCCAAAAAGGGCATAAGTGAGGTGCACGTGAAATTCTCAGGGGATTTATTAGTGCGGTGCGTTGACAGTGGTGCGTCGACAGCGGAGCGCTGCGCGTGCCATCCCAGCGTTGCGCGTGTGCGTGTGCGAATGGTGTTTACAAGCCGACGACGACGAAGAACGTAGCGAGCACGAAGAGTGGAGAGCTGACGTCTCAGAAAATCAAGGTGTGAAGGGAGACAGTGCAGTGTCATTCAAGCGTGGAGGTAGCAGCCGTCGGACGTTGGGTCCGTGCTGCCGGGGACCTCTCTTGGATCACCGACGCAAGTTTGAAGGTGACAGCGGATGTAGTGAGAGTCCGTGCTGCCGAAAGGATTCTTTGGATATCCTGCAGAAAGCTACAGCGTTTCGGGACGCCGTCGACGGGTTATAGATACGGTTCTCCTTCGGCTGCCAAGTTCTCGGGGCGGCTGACGGGAGTGTACCGGCTTTTTTCTGTGGTCCTTTCCCCTCCTACTACGAACTGGCCCTCTTCCGTCGCTTCCTACAAAGCAACGCCAGCGACGCGTCGCAGTTCTTCAACCCGCGTCAGTCCTATCTAAAAGGCATCCCCGCTTCACTTGGTACGCTCAATACGTGGTGAACTCTTTCCTTTAACCTGTAATAGCGCACCCGATTGAGTGTGTGTTTTTTTAATCTTTTAGTTTCTTACTGACTTTTTGCCTCTAAATTATAAACACGGCTTCGTTTTGTTTTGTTTCGTCCGTTTGTTCTCTTGTTCGAACCTGCATACGATAGCGTTCGTCTGCGGCAGTCGGGTACGCGTTACAAATTCGCGACAATCTGCAGTGTACATTGTGGGCAGATGCTCTGTGAAAATATTCATGTGCGCAAGCACTACAGCAATATGAATGTAGTACAAATTATTTCCAAGGATAACTTCGTCAGAGGAGAGGGCGAGGACGATGAACTCGATCGTGTAGGGAACGTTCCCGATGAGCAGGCGGGCGGTGCAGGCGGCTAACGGTCGAATGTTCTGAGCGCTGGCTGTCCGGAGAGAAACGGGAGGAAGGGGCGTCGTCCTGTTTTTGCGTCTGCGACAGAGGGGGTGACTGAGAACCGAAACGGCTGCGCCAGTGTCAACAAGTGCTTCGACGGCGACTCCTTCAACGAAAACGGTAATAATATTGGCAGGCGCAGAAACAGGTCTTGAGTGAGCCGCTGGTGACGCAGTTCTTTCCTCTAGAACTGCGGTGGTTAGTTTTCCGCGTGGACTGCGGGTTGGCAAAGGAGCATTGGAGAACGACAACGACGGCCAAGAGACGGCGAGCGGTGGGAGCGGGGATGGTAACTGGGAGAAGAAGAATCCAGAGGCGGCAAGTGTGACGCAGGCGAGGACGACGGCGGAAGATCGTACGTCGGCTCACGCCTATAATCGTAGGGACCGTGGTCACGACTGCGACTCAAACAAACCACGTGACCAGCGACGCCTCCGGCGTAGCAAATAGGGCGGTTGTCATGTGTGCGTCAGGAGTTGAGTGGCTGCGGCTGTGATTGGGGACGGGCAACCGGACGGTAAGGTGGGGTTGCAGGTCGCTGGGGTTCTAACTGCCGGGTAGGTGGCCTGTAGACAGGGGCAGCAGGTGAGGGCCGCGACCGCACCACGGCCTCTGCGTACGCCAGAGGAGCCGCGATCAGGGGTGGCTGAGAAGGAAGTGGCACGACTTCAGCGACCTGCTCCTCGATAACAAGCTGTAGGTCGGGAGTTTTCGACGGCGCAGGCGTAGGCGGGCAGGTAGACAAAGATAGCTGGCGTGCGAATTCCTCACGTACAAACTGCTGGATGCTCTGGAGGAGCGACTGTTGGTCCAGAGCACCTTCCCCTCGGAGAGCCAAGCTGCAAAGTGCGGCCTCCTGAAAGCCTGCCTCCTGCGCAGCTCATCGAAGGTTTGGCAGTAGCCGATGACAACGGAGACAGTCTGGGGATCTTTGGCGACGAGCATCTGGAAGGCATCATCCTCAATGCCTTCCATAATGTGTCTGATCTTGTCGGCCTCGCTAATAGAAGGGTTGACACGCTTGAAGAGGTCCACGACATCTATATAACTGGTGAAGTTTTCACAGGTTTGCTGGGCCCGACTTCGCAAGCGTTGCTCGGCGCGAAGCTTTCGCACTGCGGGACGGCCAAAGACTTCTGTCAGACTGGTTTTTAGAGCTGCCCAACCTGAGATGTCAGCCTCGTGGTTTCGAAACCAGAGATTGGCTACGTCGCACAGATAAAAGATAACGTTGGTGAGCTTGATGCTATCGTCCCACTTGTTGTAGGCGCTTACGCGTTCATAAGAGGCCAGCCAATCCTCCACAACCGTGTCATCTGTGCCGCTGAAGATGGTCGGGTCACGCTGCCGCGCGGTGCCGGAACAGAAGACAGCCGACGGAAGCGGTGAAGCGGTTTCGGTGACGGTCGCAGGCATTGCAGAGGTGGGAGACAATGCGCGGGTGCGAAGCTCCAGGGCGAGGGATCGTTGGCACCTCCACCACTTGTAATAAGAACACAGCACACTACTAATACAGCACACACAGCACACGACAGCACACCACAGCACACCACAGTAATAAGAGCACAGCACAGTGATAAGCACAGCGTCACGAACAACCAGCGGAACCGTCCAGGCACAGATCAGAGACCGCGTTCAGTCCAGAGCACGCACGAGTGACCGAGCGTTCGGCGCTCGAGCTTCGCAGTGTTCGGCGCTTCTCGTCGTCTTCTTCGTTGAGCGCCAGCCTCTGAAGATTCTAAAGCCCGTGTCCAGTCCTACACCGTTTTAGCTCAATGACTCACTTGAACGGGGAGTGTATGCATGCATATTATAAAACCTTTGTAAAGTACACAGCACAAGCTTTCGCTGCCAAAAAAACAAAACTTGTTTGGCAAAATGGCGTGACGCAGCTTTTTATCACCATGATTACGACAGTCGTCGCAAGGAATATCTCTGAAAATTAGACTGTAATTCCAGTTACGGAAAGCGCTCAGGCAGCGGATCACCTGCGGGTTTCTTTGTACTGCGGAGCATATGTTTTATATTCTAATATGTTGTTTTTTCCTCAATATTTATACGCTACGTGATTTCTCGTGGGAGCAAACGACCACGCAACCTCAAAGCCTTGTGTATGATCGGCTTCCTGCTTCCAGTCAGCTAAGTATTAGGCGTCTACTGAAACGAAGAAAAGATAATTTGAATAATGTGTCCACGCAAACGCTTTTACCCAGCTGTTCTAAATAGAACACAGTGGGAGTTCAATTGTATAGTTCCACGTTAGCGTCAAAAACAAAGACATAGCTTAAAATAATTTTTTCGCAACACGGGTATTCTATCTCACTCGGTACGGCTAAGCCAATACGTCCACTACAACATATATTTTGCGCTGTAGCTGTGCTGTTTATTCTTTCTTCGGTGAGACGCTATAGTTCTGAGATCGAACCTCTGCTATAGCCGCAGATATCTTTTTGTTCAGAAAAATCTACTGTATCAGTTATTTCTTATGCGTGCAAATTGCGATAAATCACGTGAACTAGCCTGCTACGCCGAAATCCTCTAACGCATTTAGGAACTTATACTTGATCGAGTGCAGAACGCTTCACACTCGAATGTGACGCCCAGTCTTGGTGCTGGGCAACCTATTTCACTATAATTATCTACTTCAGGGCTACTCGGCTTATACCTCTTGTCATTTTCGTACCTTCCGGACATCTACAAGCTACTCCTAAGGGATGAAAATCTTTATAAACACTTTAAGGTCTGTCAAGAGTTTCACCATTGACAGCCACTGCGGCACACACACTATTTCTTCTCTTAGCAAAACAAGATATGCTCGTTCATGTATGTGTCTATTTGGCCGTGTTAAATATTAGCGCATTTGGAATAACATGCAGACGTCTACCTTGCCGAATGCACTTTTTTCGTGGGCACAAGTTTTAGCGATGATAAATTATACTGAAGCTGTTCTTTTATATGACCATATTTCTCATAAATTATAGCTCGTGTTTCGTATACGTATCGCTGTTCATAGAGGTCATCCCTTTGCACAAAGTGCTACTGGCAGAGAGAATTTAATATGCAATCTTTATTGAGCCACAGAATAATTTTTGTTCATAGATGTCCTTGATATTTGTTTAGTTTCAGAGACATTCAACACAAGGCTTCCGATCCGCTTATTTTGCTGTCTAAGTTCATAAATATGTTTTGCAGTCCACGTATGCGCCTTTGTGGTTCCATATGGATGCAAATTTCTACTACATGCCTTCGATGGTGCTAAGTACCTTTGATGCGTTGGTAATAAGAGCATGATTAATTATTAACTCCAGCGACTGCTTTGGACTGTACTCTTTCTAATGAAGCCCAGGGAGTAATCGAAGTCAGCTAGTATTGAGAAATTACTGAATTTTGAGGGGAAAGACGTGACATTTGCTGACAATGAAGATGTCATAGGGTGAAAAAGTGCTCATAATGCAATACAGGTGTGGCTACAGACGCCCTGTTTGGCAGGAAACAACGTTGCACCGAGAAATTTTTCTAACCATGGATACCATACTCCAGGAAAAGCGCCGTTCAGTTCAAAACGATGAATTTGCAGTTTTTTTCTTTGCATATGTCGCAAGATTTACCTGAGTGATGGTAAGTATTTAAACGCTTTTTCTTCGAGAAAATGCGGCGTTTTCTAATTGAGGGGCATCGACTTAACAAGAATGTATTCGAGAATCCACTCATGGAACAGAAGAAATCTGGGCATAGTTCTTTTCAATGTCGCAATCAAATTTAAAGAACCCTACAAAGCAAACTGCAATATTTAGTACCGAATTCATAGTTAATAAAGGAAACCTCTATCGTATAGCATATATTAAGTGGTCTTTTATTGTTGGAAATATCACAATTTGAACAGAGAATAGGCAAATGACAATCCTCGTTCATTTCCTACTACTGCCGGGTCAGTACGCCGCTCATCTAGGATGGACATGGCAAAAGGTTTGCTCAAGCAGAAAGCAAAATCCAATATAAAGACTTTGCAGCAGAGAGGTAGAAACAGAAGCGGTACCATCTCATAAAAGATTTTCGCATTGGAGGGTGTCCCCCTTATTTCAGATGCCCAGTGCTGGGTATGTTTATCAATATTATTTAAATACTCTAAGGGCCCAAGTGGGCATTACATACGGGGAGGGCATAAAAAAAGCGCAATACATAATCTTGATATACGTTACTTAACAAATGCAATAAAGAACTATACATAAAAATAGTAAGTGCAAAGCTTTGCATTAGCTAAATCATACATAGGTTGATTACACAACACATAAATCTTAAAGAGACAATAGTGAGAACATCAACACGATAAGCTTAGCAACGAATGTGTGCAGAAAGATTTGTTTGAAAACTGGATTGATCAGTTTCACAATGTGAGAAGGGAACGAATTCCTGCAGGTTTGATATATTAGCGTTCGTGGGAAAATCGGTTGTACCTTATGGGGATGATCTGCCCGGGAAGATATATTGCCACGTTGGATGGCTGTATAAATGGATGGATGGATGGATGGATGGATGGATAGTCGGGTGGAGGGATGGACGGATGGGCGCACGGATGGATGGACGGACGAACGGACGGATGTATGTATGTATGTATGTATGTATGTATGTATGTATGTATGTATGTATGTATGTATGTATGTATGTATGTATGTATGTATGTATGTATGTATGTATGTATGTATGTATGTATGTATGTATGTATGTATGTATGTATGTATGTATGTATGTATGTATGTATGTATGTATGTATGTATGTATGTATGTATGTATGTATGTATGTATGTATGTATGTATGTATGTATGTATGTATGTATGTATGTATGTATGTATGTATGTATGTATGTATGTATGTATGTATGTATGTATGTACGTACGTACGTACGTATGTATGTATGTATGTATGTATGTATGTATGTACGTACGTATATATGTATGTATGTATGTACGTACGTATGTTCCGGAACTAACAACGCTACTTCCCCTTGAAGTGTAAAGCATTCGCCGTGATAGCCAGTACTCAACTGGGTGGTAATTCTTTGATATAATTTGCTGATGAAGTGTGAACATATTCGTCCGCATTCTCCACGTTCTCCGTGCTTTCATGTGAATTCGAGATACAGGTCTCGAGAGCTCTCACGGCATATATACTGTATACGTTCTAGGTAATGCACAAACTACAGTATATCGCACAACCTGCACGACAGTATGAGCTCGTCTCTAATACACTGATTCACAAAGATGGCATAGGCCCCGCGTTTAGATAGTTATTAATACACACGACGACGTCCAACTTCGGCGCATATTTGAAGCCTCACCTGGTGTTACTGGGTGGTTTTGGGCTGGGCCTTTGCCGGCCGACTGCCTGCATCTGTTGCACGTGCTGTTCGTTAGCGTCGTCGCTTTTGCCGGCGCTCAGCTGTAGGGCGGTTCCCCGCAAATGGTGTAGGTGCTGCTGCTTCTTAACGTCGATTTAGGCGATAGGCTGTTGTAGGATGGCTCCTCACATGTGTTGTAGACGCTGTTATTTTCAATAATCTGTCTCCCACGCCCGCAGTTGTATGGTGGCTTTCCGTACGTGTTCATCAGTTTGTTTGAGGCACAGTTGCAGGGCGGCTTTCTGCGTCTCTTGTATGCGCTATTCTTTCGCATCCTGCTGCTTTTTTGCGTATCAGTGGCGTTCGGCGGCTGCACGCGGTCGTTTTCTCGCCTCCTTTTTCGCTCTTCCTCTCTAAATCCTGCCCATTACCTTTGATCCCTTCATTGGAGTGTGGGTCACCGGTGGACAACGCTGTCTATGGCTTATGTGCGTCACAGATACTGAGTGGTGTATGACGCTTTCGGACAGCTCAGATTTTTCAAACAGTGTGAGAAAAATACATTTAGCAGACTGCTATTTCTACCTCTTGTGGGTTCCCCTAAGTCAGTCGCAGCGGATGCTCGCTATTAGGAGGCGCTGCACCCAACCAATATAAGGCTAGCCCACCAGTGGTTTATGACCAACTGGAATTGGGGCAAGATTGTACTGTAGCGGGCTGGTTTTGGGCCCTGAAAGTTGCTGTTTAAGTGGAAGTGCCAAGCGCGGTCGGTTTTCTTGTCTTTGCAATACTGCGGTGCTCATTTATCCTTTACTTCATCAAGGATATCCGTAATAAAGGTTTTACTTACCCATTCTGCTCTCTCACTGTTTCTTAAGGTCACATCTGTAACTTTTTTCACAGCTCGGTTCATTGTCTTCAGTTTAAATCCGACACTTTTCGATCGTGTCCTCGTTTCTGCTACATAGGTCAATACCGGTAAGGTATAGCTTTTGCAGGGTTCCCTCTTGAAGAATATTCGTAGCCGACAATTGCACACTGGCTAGTGCGTGCCAAATGGATTCCAATACATTATTTTAACGCGACAGTGTTAAGGGCCGCGTGTCGCAGAAAAGCTGGTGTCGGCGGAGGCGGCGTGGCGTCGCCGCCGGCGTTTGCCGTGAGTGAAAAATCCCTCCTCCTGCTACTCGCAATGTACGCCACTGCCCGAACAGATAGCGCGCGACGGCAGCGCCTGCCGCTCGTCTCGTTCGGGCGCAGTGGGGCCGTGCGGGAACTCAGGAATCACGCGGTGAGCGGCGGATAACGTAGCGCACATCCAAAGCTCTTTCACAACGAAGCTTGCGGCTTGCTGCCCGCTCCTTCAGCGCAGAAGCTATGTTGGCGTTCGTGGCATCGTGGCGTTCGTGACGTTCGTGGTTTGTCGAGAACAATCTACCGACGAACTACAACTGCAACTTGAGTCCCGCGCGTTTCGGCAAGGCGCCTGGCAGCGCTTCTACGTGGTTTTCCGCTACGCGCGTCCGTTTCAGCTTACGTATAGCAGAACAATTTGTCTAACGGGCAAGGCGTCGCGCCGAACGGGCGATGGCTTTCCGTGGACTCCCTGGCAGTGCTGCAACACGCTGTGGCGTTCCACTCTTAAGGGCGAAGTTTAGCGTCCCCGATTTTTTTTCCTAGTTACTTCAGCCCTATGGTCCGCATCTGTTGTTACACCAAGTAGATGCATTTCCTTACTGTTCCAAGGTTTTGTTACCTCTCGTAAGCTGCTCTTTCTTTCCGAGACTCTCGACCAGTTGAGTTTTCTGGTTTTAAAATCCCAGACTCACCATTCAGCATTGTCTATCTAGTTCCCTGGTCATGCCTTGAATTGCTTAGCAATGGGATGCCATCAGCGAGTCGCTAGATTACTAATGTTGCTTCACAGCCCGGCGAAACAGTGCTGAGCAGATGTACACCATTCCATTTCTTTAACATGAACGCGCGAGCGTCTACTGCCTTGCGCTGAGGTGCCGAAAGAAGGAGAGGATGAAGCGTGGAAGGGCAAGACCACGCCCACAATTTTTTGCTGCTGGATAATGGGTTGTTCTGATTAGTGCAAAACAACCCCTACCCTTCATTGGCTGTTAAGCATCGCAGAGTCAGAAAGCTGCGAGCAATTGAATTTATCCGCTGCATATCGCATGGGTAATGCTGAAAAGAGCATACATTTGGGGACAGCGTAGCATGCCGCAAAAACCGCTTGCAATCGTTTTTACCGAAAAACTGACCAAAGAGGACTATGGATGTTTGCCGGGTTAATTTCATTAAAGGAAATTCGCTCGAGACGCTACACTGAAATGCAGCCGGTGCCTAAAATCTTGCTTGGAACCCTAAACGTTTCCACCAGTCCAAAGCCACAAACACGCAGCAGACAAAACAAGAAACGAACAATCTCACAACTCCGTCGGCCAAAACACTTATTTCCCAGGGGTTGCATCGCATGAAACAGAACAGTCAAGCAGACGACGACAGCTGCAGCAGCATGATAGGCGCGGAGATGCCCGTTTCCTCTTCCGATCTCCTTTCTGCTTCGCCTTGGCACCGCTGCACCGGACAGTCGATGCTCGCACGTTCATATTAAATAATTACAAAGGTGTACATCCTACCAAATGAAGCGGAATCTAATACGGGACTTTCATGTTGTGTTGTTGATACTTAGGGATGTGGGTTTAAATAAATTGTTTCTGCCTGCAACATTATTAGTCACAGGAGACCGCAGTTCGCGCTGACAACTTGCGTCGAACAAATGCCGATCTGCAAATTTCTTCACGCCTTACGGCACCTGGTCTTAAGACAGATACTCCCTTCCTCTGCTTGTGGCTCTTCTGGTCGTTCATGGTCTTCAATTTGTATTAGACTTTCCTACGCAAGACATTTTATACGCAGCGGATAACCAGCCGCATACGGGTGCTCAACCTGGATGTGCTTTATAAATTTCATTCAGTGGCTGAATAAAGTTTCCGCACCAGAGAGAAACGTCAAGTAAATTCTTGCGCTCTTAACTTTGAATATGCACTGTGAAGCTGTAAGAACTGCTGTTTTTCTGTCGGCTGCAAAACCGTCAACTTCCTAGAAGTTGAAGTTGATGTGCAGGAAGTGAATAGTGTTGTTTGGAACTTCGTTTGCTTAAGAATTGAAATAATATTAATCCTAGCGATTCTATCAGGAAATATACACTTAAAATAGAGCATTCCAATTAGTAGTAACTCGCCCTCATGCTGAAAGCCGTACAGAATGTGCTGGTCAGCGAAGCATTGTTGTAAGAGCTGGGTGAAAGAAGATGCCATTCAAGTCGGGTGTAACATATGATCGATTAAGGACCAATTTCTTTAGCTTAAAATTTTATTCGTGGCCTATTACAGTTGAAGGCAGATGCAACTCCAAAAGCTTCAGGAAATGTTCCATCGGCATGCCGAGAAAGAACTTCAAGGTATTCCTCAAATTTTTACTCGCGGCTAAAAACACAATTTTAAGGTGTTGAAAAAAGTAGCATCCACCGAGAACGCCGTACAGGCAGGCGTGAAGCCATCAAGACAAATGTCAAGATCTTTCAAACTCCGTACAAAGAATATCTCCGGCGTTCTGTCTTCCAAAAGTGGCTTCTTTAAGGTCGCAATAAAAACCTGCCCGCTGTCTTTTGAAATTAGAATGCGAAAAGTAGAATTCATCCTACACAGTTCAACCGCACACAGTTCAGACGTCTGACACTCGCTCGCGGCATCTTTTTTGCAGAACAACTACGCCTCCTAGCTCGTCGTCATTTTCTAGACAGTGGTATACGAAGTGAACTAGACTGCGGTCCTTTATTCTCTGAGATAAATGTTAATTTTTATTTCACGTAAGCGTTACCCCGATGTGGAGGTAAACCGTATCACCAGGCGATTAAACTTGAGTAGATAACAGAGCAGTCATTGGTTACACTATTGCCGATAATAAACACTTAGTTACAGCAACTAGCGCTCTTTGCTCTACTACAATCTGTGAGGCTTTCTTTTTGCTGGGTGGCGGCGATGAATTTAACTGGCAGAGGGCGTTGCCTTACATTCATCATGCCTTCTAAGTACTCAAGCTGTCCAGCTCTGGAAGATGTAATACTTTCTTCTAGTGTCTGCCTTTTTTATGGCTTGAGACCTTTCCGCGCGATCTGTGGAGATACAAAATGCAGCTGCACTGCGTCGCTAATGTCTTGCTTCTTTAATATTGACGGGTTGAAGGCCGTGGGACAGTAAGTCTGCTTCAGAAATTCTAAGACAGAGATGGCCTTTTGGGAACCGTTAGGACTTGTTTCGAGTAAGCGCTTAGACGCGCAACCAAGCCGGTCGTATTAAGTACCTACGGGAAGTAGTAGCAATCTAGTATCAGGCCCATATACTAAAATACTAGCGTACCAATGTCAGAGCCAAAACATGTAACTATAGACGCAAGATCACGATTAGCTCGAAACTTCTTGAAATGACGTAGCTGTCGCCTAGGGCGACGGTTTGAATACTTTAGCGGAACGTTACAATGGAGGATCATCACCGAATAGTGCTCTGTCTAGTTGGAGCATTAATTAATCGCACTATTTAAGACTGCGTCAACGACTAAGGAAAATCGCGTCTGTAGTCATTGTCCCCAACAACTAGTTGTGTATACTTGATTTCAATTCAAAATGCGCATATATCACAAATGTCGCACTGTAATATTTTGAATAAATGTGAAGATTTAAGGCATAGACAGTCAAAAAATAAACAGACAACTTATCTGCACTAATAAAAGAATGATAACTGTTATTTATAAAAAATGGGATTTCTGGCGAATACCTCAATTACACTTTGTGCGCAGCCCAGTTGAAAATCATCGCACAAAAGGGGTTTTTGCGCACTGACTGTCAATGCTTCTTTCTTCAGCGTAACAGTGATTTGCCTTACCTCGTATTAACTAATATTCCAACATTCCCGAGAGAGAGTGTGTGTCATTCTCATAACCATGTCAACACTAACTGTGCCCTGTGCTCGACTATCCAGGCAGAGCTGATCGTCCTGAAGCGCCGGGGCAGCTAGTCACTCTAGGATTAGGATGAAGAACATGGACAGAACGATTGGAGAGGAAAATCAATAGTGCTGTATTGTTTAACTCAGAGAAGGACGAGTGGAGTGAGGTGAAGGGTCGGAGCACAGGTCGAAGATGAGTGCTAGCCAGGGGAAATAACTGTTATGATAATTCACGGAGAATGCTAGTCTGAATATTGTTAAGAAGTAACTGGAGACGCGGTGGACTTTCGTATAAAATGTTCATTTGTTTGCATTGTTTTGTAAATATAATATTGCAGCTCATCCTTTTCCTTGATCTTCGAGGGCTCACACAATGATGGAAGACTTGACTTGCTAGGTCCTGCGTCAGATTATATGTTCAGGAAATATACAGCTAAATATTATCCTTCGAATCTCGTCCATACACATGTCTCAATACTAAATGCAATAAGTTTGTACAGTTTTCGCTTTATAAGCCCGGCATTAATTTTGGCCCCATGGAGCTTTGAAGGTTTTTCTTTTTATTTTGTTGAGTGCCAGATATGATGAACCAAAGACGCAGTGTTGCAGTAGGGTATTGCTGCAGAAATGCTCGGATATCGAGTCGATAATTGTTCCATCCTAGTTCTTACATCCTTTCTTTGCAACACCGGAAAAGCTTCGGCTTCTCCAATTGTTTCAAAAGACGAGTCCGGTACTGAGAAGGAACGAGCTGAGCAGTTCGTAAAGTGACTTTCTGAAGCCCAAAAAATTGCGGTGCTTTCGCTCAGGTTTTTTTTAGAAGGCAGTAGCAACTGAGAAAGGAAATCTATTGAAGCCGTCATCCTTCTCAAGTGTCGCCTTTTCTGCGAAGTGAACAGAAAATGACCGAGCATTACCGTAACATTAAGTCCTTCAGTCACGTCAGGGGAAACAATGTCTTGTCTTGTGTTTCGTGCTCCGGTAAACAAGCCTGCAATACAAAATACAGTGTGTTGCAAAACATTTTTTGTATGTGCTACTTGCGCGCACTGACGCTCGCTCATATCTATCAATAGCCCACGATTACTGAGTACTGTTGGCAAAATGGTGTGCAGCGCCATTTCATACACATGGATTCATTCCGGGGTGCCGCAAAGCAGTATTCTTGGACCTACACTGTTTAACATCTGTTTTAACGACATTGTAAACATTGACAACAGCGCTAAATGTATAATGTACGCAGATGACGTCAGCTTATTTTTTAGGAATAAAACAGTTATTGACTTGACATTAAACGCTAATGAAACTCCGCGGAAGTTGGTCGAATGGAGCGCTGAATCTTTATTAAAAATTAACCCTACCGAAACTAAAGCTGTATTTTTAGACCTTAGAACAAACTACTAGAACATTTACCTACACTAACGCTTGGTTCTCAAAGCATTGAAATAGCGGTGTCAGTAAAGTGTCTATGTGTGACACTGCAGTGCAATCTTTCCTGGGACATACACATCGGCAATCTGGCTAAAAGGCTTGCAAAATGCGTAGGCATGGTATACAATGTACGCTCTTTACAACCTCTGAGTGTTAGAATTCTAGATTTTAATGCACTATTTTTGTCTAACCTTTCATTTTGTCAACTTGTTGCGGGGTACAACTATATGGTCAAATACATATATGTTACACAAAATACAAAAAAGGTCATTCGTATCATTGCAAATGCCCCGTTTACTGCTCAAATTCAACCTCCTTTCGCAACATTAAAAGTAACTCCAATTAATGACCTATATAATTTATTGCTAAGTAAGCGACCTGAAAGAGGACTGAAAAATCATGACGCATTCTTTGATGGCAGAGCTAACTTACGGCCCAAACCTAATTACTACCCAACACGTAACAACGACGTCTGGTATGTGCTATCCTTTCGTACTTATTACGGTCGTCATATGCTCCGACATATAATTGCAACATTTCTTAATCAGTGCAATCAGCCCTGAGGACCTGATGATACGTTTTTATTTCTTGCTGCTAGTTTTCTCCTGCTTTCTCCCTTTTTTATTTCTTTTTGTTATTCTTCGTTTTGCATTCAGTGTTCCTGAGCTTTTCGTGTTAATTCTGCCGGCTTCACTCATTTATTATTGCAAGAGGATTTTCACTAATTTATTATTGAATATGATGTTTACCTATGCACTGCCGTCTTTTTTATTGTTCTTTCCGCGTTCTGTTGCTGCCGGTTTTTGTGTACGGGGATGCACCCCTCTGTCAAGCCAGTCATCGGCTTTTTGGGTGCGCCCCTAACCTTCCCTGATGTTGAAATAAAGGTATTTTTATTCGTATTTGTATAGTGATGATATAGGACCATTATTTAAGAGTAATACTTGTAGAAACAACAGTATCGTGGATTTACAACAGAGTAGTCAATTTACTGCTTTGCTATGTTTAGTGGCGCATAAGCATCAAACGCTGTCATGCGCCAAGCTCATGTCCTAATACACCCTCAAAAACATTGCACAGGAAAAGAGGCAATGACTTATTTACTTTTGATAATTAGCTGTCGTTTCCTCTACATTGTTGAGCTGTAGGTATTTTCATTGCATTGTTTTGCATGTGGTCTGCTATAAGTTTGGTAAAATCTTAGGTTCAGTCAATGGCGCTGTTTTGTCTAGAAATACATCCCTGGTATCGGTAACTCTATTGTTTTATCTCTCCGTACGCTGAAATCTCTGGAAGCTACAACTGCGGTTGCATTTTTATCAATGCTTTCCAGCTCTGCAGCATTGTGCCAAGAAATTCAAGTGTCGGGAAATAACACATACTCGAGATATCCTTTCCAAGATTTTTCTTGTCACTGCCAAAGCAATTTCAGCAAATATGACTTAAGGACTCCACAGAAGTCCTAATAATATTATTAGGAAAACGCAAACGGTATTATAAAGTACTATTATTGAACGAGCTTTGTGGTAAGCAGTGTAGTTTATAAAGGACAATATTGGGTGGGCATCATGTAATTATCCTGATAATTGATTTTAAAAATCAAATCCGACATAGCCTTCGGTAATTTTAGTCTCTCATAGTGTTTTTTTGCTCGTTCCCGTGCAATCCTATTACATCCGGACGCGAAGGGCAGGAATTGCAAGCAATTATATTTGCATGATTGACGACGGGAGTGCCGAAATTCGCTTGGCGTTTTGAACATATACGAGCCGAAAATGTCACAAAGTTAGGGCTCTAGGGATGTGCGAAAGATTGACACCGCAGACGGGCATATGAGACCTATTTTATTGAGAACGCTTGACATTTGAGCTCCGGAATCTGCTGACCGCTCGAGAA
This sequence comes from Amblyomma americanum, assembly GCF_052857255.1. Taxonomy (NCBI): domain Eukaryota; kingdom Metazoa; phylum Arthropoda; class Arachnida; order Ixodida; family Ixodidae; genus Amblyomma; species Amblyomma americanum. The sequence goes on from NC_135501.1 coordinate 90,662,418, forward strand.
TGCGATGGGTTCACAATGAAAGGTGCCAACTGGCATCACATTATACTACTGAAGAAGCCGTTAGAATCAGCAAGAAATAACGCCATCATTAAGCAGTTAGAAACTTCTGGCTAATGCAGAAGATGTGGAGCGCACAAAAATGCGGAAGATTACATTGCATGCCTATACAAACCAGAATCTAATTTTATTAAGTGAGTAGTCATTCGATTAAAATGCGGCATGTATATTTTCACGCTAAGGTTCGAAGTGACGCAATTCATCTCAGTGGCGCGAAATATATGAGCAGATCTTCGGCTCAACTAGCATTTCAATTTTGGCCAGTATTACGTTGTAAGTTGCATGTACCTCAACGCTAATGTTTTTCTTTATGAATGTAAAAGAGTACAATCTATTTTCACAAAACTAAACAACGTATTTTTGAGAGCTTTCCGTTGACGCCGTACAGCTTTAATGAAGGAAGTTTGACGAAGTCTGCATACATTTAATTTCAGATTTTTGTCAAAAAGCACAAGCAGCATGCATTTGCTCCACTAGCGTTTGAATAGAAAGCGTGAGGTGCACAAAAAAATTCAACATTTTACAACAAATTTTAAGCGTACAAGGCACCCATGTTTTCAATTGATAGTCGAAAGCCTTTGCAATCTACCAAAAGTACTGCTAATCATGAGAACGCATGATGATAAACTCACAGAACGACTTTAAAGGTTCTCGAACCTTGAGAGCGTGGCACACTAATGTTTAATTATGTGTCGTTATTTTCTGGACACCGCCTCTATACGTCTGTATCCATAGTGTCAGAATAACAGGCGCACGTCCAAGCAGTTCTTGCTGCTACCCCGCTTCCGCAGTTGTCGGCACGGAGTGATGGTGATAGGCAAATACAACCAAAGGGAATAACTAGTAATTGCTAGCCTCAATGTGTCGCTCTACTAAGAAGATGGCTATCATAAAAAAAAACTAAATTTTTCTGTTTCCTCTAGGGCGGATGACTGTCAGCAGCATACTAATCATAATGACCTCAATTCGCACATTGGCCGGCAACTTCTTAGCATACAACATACATATGGGGGTGAAAATGGCATTTCGCGGGCGCGCCTTGAAACAGGACTGTATGGCCTTCAACGCTGACGTTTCAATTCAGGAGCATTGCATTTTTTTCCAAACCGACAGATGTTAGGTTACCATAGGTTCCGAAGACGGCGGCGGTACCGTTCACATGAAGCGCACCTGTCACCCCTGTATTGTTTTATACAGGGAAACAAAGTGGTGGCAGGGCTGTATTGTAGGCACAGTGCACATGTACATTATAACAAATATTCGGAGCGCATTTCAATAAAGATAATCCTCGGACAAACTGTAGCAATCCTCGAAAGTGCTTAACTCAGGCAGTATGAATTCATCACCGCTTAACTGCTTAAAGGCAGGGTGCTGCGGCTCTAAGAGCTGATGTCAGCGCAATAAAAGGTCATGGTAACTGCTGCGCGCACTTCCAGAACCTCTCTGTAGATGTCGAACATTTTTGCGGAGAATAGCTGAATGAGGCGGCACCTTATTATATATCCTCAGAATAAATATTACAGTCGAACTGCTATATTTGGTACTCTCCTCGAAACAGGATTAAATGTTTTATTATGTGGTCTACAAGGATTGAGCTATGATTTATAATCACATTTTGTGAGTGTTAGCAAGGAATAAACCAACTTACGAGAAATTGAGAGGTCATGACAGAAATACGTTCACTGTAGGGTTTTTTCCAATGCTGAAAAGGTAAGGGAAAAGTCTTTGGTGTGGTTTCCTAAGAGCAATCAATACGAAAGGATTAGAAGCTTGCACAACAACAAAACAGAGTGCCAAATAATAATCACAAGAGCATAACAAGCATTAAAAACTATGCTTTTTCCTCAAATATGAGTAGAGTTTTGTTGCAGGACATGTGTTTAAGTTCCTATTATTTTTTCGCCTGCTAATAATTGGGCAGTATTTTTAAAATATATTGCCGAAATTGGCATGACGCACGGGAAGCTTGAATTTTTAAAAGGCTGGACTTAGGTCTGCCTTGTGGACTTATTCGCAAGCTATCCTTTTTATAATTCCTCTTTTGAGAATTTGGATAATGTAGGGATTTGCGCAATTGGCAAACGCCAACGCCATTGAATCAAGCAGGAATAACAAATCACGCCAATTTTCTGTTAAAGCCTCGCTTCTCACAGACAGATTCATATTCACGAGCAATTGTAGCGTTTAAATAAGGCTACATAAAAAGAAAACGGGCAACATAACCTTGCGGAGTGTGTCCGGTCATGACACCTAAGAATTTCGTCTAGCTTTTTCTTTAGGACGTTACTGATTTTGAAGATCCACAGCTCACTTCCACTCCGTCGTTCATCAACCAATATTTCGCGCTTGCTGTTAAAAATGATGGAGCACTGCATAAAAAAAGCCATTGCAGTCGCCATGGTTGCTCAGCGGATCTGGCCTTTGAGCATAGCTAATGGTCGCGTGTGTATTCCCAGCCGTGCCATCTGCATTTCAAGGATCCTACATAGTGGAACAGATATATGCTTTGACGTTTTAGCGGCTGTTATAAAGCCGTGTTGTAAAATTACCTGCTGCATTTAACTACGTGGTCTCACCTTCCCCGAGTAAGTTTGGGTAAAAAACACCGCATAATGAAATACTAAGCTGAAAACAAACACAGAGGAAATTCATGCCGACATGTTTGAGAGAATAAACTCCTAGACCATTTATTTCATCCATGGAAAAGAATCTAGAACAGTTCAACCAAACTCCTACCACCTGTCTCTACGACTCAACGTCTTAACTGTCCTACTTCGAACCCTCTCTATCAGCTCGTATTATAACAAATCCATCTACCCACCGCTTCAGTTGCCTCCTTTAGTTGTGGCCTAAAATAGGCGCTGTACATTATTCTGAATTAGGATTATGGTCACCTCGTGACTGACACCCCCTCTGGTGTAAAAGCTGCACGTTTTTTATTTGTAAATCCTTCGTTCTCTGAAGATGCTTTTAAACAGGCATTGTCTGACGGGTCAATAGTATCAGGCTGGCAAAGCTAAAACTACATCTCCCACCTTTCACCTCCATGTGGCTCTCAGCTCCACGCTTCAGAACCTTTCAACGAACATAACACCAAGGCGAAAGCAAATCCAAAGATGGAATAGTGAGGTGATGAAATGGAAAGTTAAATGCACAGCCAACACCTCTAATACTTCTACTTTAAAACTTGTCGCTGAATCTCGCGTTGCACGGTGGTAATCGTAGAGCGAGATACTACATGTTTCCTCCGAACGATACTTCAGAAGTGGCGTAGCTGATTACCCTGTGCTCACTCCCTGAGATTGCGATTATTCTAAGGAGCCTTGATGTCTTTGGTGCCGATGAACAGATAGAACTCTTGAATCGCGCACCCACTGCGCAGTGCATTCTGATACCAAACGATGTCTTGGGAACCCTGCTCACATATTTAAGCGAGAGGTCATTTCTAGGTGTCCTTTTCTCGCAGACCCTTGATTAGTGTGTATACAGGCTTCCCCCGTTGTGGACAGCAGCCAGTTTCTCGTGTCCGTAGCATAAATAACCCAAGCGAATAAGTTTAGCGTTCAAACTAACCAGCTGACGAAAAGGGACCTCCTATCTTACGAAATTGTACGCTATCACCACATGATTTTCTACTGGAATGCGCCTGACAAAGCTGCCATCAAAGCACAAAACAGTTTTGCTGTAACCCGAACTCCGGAAAGGTATCTGATCCTCAAATACTCAAAATCCTCAGGTGGCTTTTAACCACAAGCTTAAAGGAGAAAATGCGATACCATTTATGCTCCCGCTGTGGTGTCTATAATATGTGTTTGGAGTACTCCTGGAAAATTTACACCGAACACTCCGGTTGAAACCTGTTCTATTCCCATTTATGCTGGCATGCACAACCAATCACTGTCTAAAAGAAATTCGCGTACCATCCATTGTGTTATCAATTGAGAGCCGATTAATCAATAGCAAACCCAATAATCTATCTTGGGCAGACATATAAAATTTTAGGGATCCCAAATTTTTAAATTTTGGGAGCCCTCAGATTTTAAAATCTGGTTTTCGCTATGACTGGTCTACTGGTGGTCACATAAGGTTGATCACATCAGAGCACTTCTAGTCGTAATAAAAGAACACGGGTAGTCCCCATACCACTATTGTCGCAGAGATGCAGCGGTTAAACGAAGCGCCTCTGCTCTGGCAGGTGGCTGCTTTACACACGGCAAACGGTGCTGCTTCTAAGACCAAGGCTGCTCTTCCTTAGCTTAGCTACTCAAAGGCGCATGGCCAGGGCCACAGTAGGCAGGAAGCAGTTCCAGATAACGTCCTTTAATTGTTTTCGTAGCCAGAGCTACACTACGCTACCCAGTCGAGCATTTCGCCGTACGACTGGGAGGCCGATAGTGTGCATGCGGGAATTCGCAGAAGGAAAGCAGGAGCGCGGAGCGTGACGTCAGAGCTGGGCCGTCGTCGCAGCCGCGTATTGGGCCGTGTGGACAAACAGCGTCTGTGCGGCTGTGTGAACAAAGGTTGAGGTGATACGACTCATTGTACCGCATAGATTCGTATTTGTGACGAAAAAAATACTCCAGCCGCCCCTATGGGTCGGTATCGTGAGGTGAAAATCAATTCTTCGAACCCAGAAGTCATCACCAGGCACTTGGCCGCTCTGCAGAGAAAGAATGAATATCAGAAGGCTAAGCGAGCAGCGGAGACGCGTGAGCAAAGAGAAGAGCGTCTTGCCAAGCGGAGACCCCAAAAGGCGGAGCGTAACAAGCGGCGCATAGCAGCTCGCATGGAACCTTCGGTAGAAAATCATAATGAAGCAATGGCAACGTCATCATCAACACCTTAATAGGAGGATGTAAAATCTCCTCTTATTACTCACCACGCGATTAGACCAGGGGGGAACTGTGGCTCTCGCTGCGTATATCTTGGCATAGCTCAGCTAAGCCACCGCCAATTTTAATTCCCACATGAAACGAGGGAAGGCAGGTCGCAAATAATTGTGCAGGCTACTACGTGCACTCGTGACCAGATTGTGAAGACTTCGTCGGGTCGTGTAGCTTCTGTTACCAGTCAATAATTTAACTTCTGCCTTTCAAGGTGTGAAATTAGCCCACGACCAGAAGTTCAGGTTGCCACCTGCCACAGTGGAGAGGTTGTGATAACGTCACACAGTAACGTGACTTTCTCGAACTGTCAGTGAATTATGTGACAGAAGAGAAGGAAGTTGCTTTGAGTGACCAGAACATAAAGGCTATCACGGTAAAAAACTTCTCGTAACAATATGTGTGGCTGGCATCGCGGAGGTTTGAGACGTGGCTGCAGCACTTATAGTTCTTCGGAATTTGAGAAACCGAGAGACACCTGGCAGCTAACGAGCAACAGCGGCTACGGTTAGGCCTCGTAGTTGCGGAAAACAGATATATTTTATTTTAACTATAGCGGTTATGTTCTACCACTGGATGATTTTACCTGTCGTGCTAAAAAATCTTAATCGACCGCCATCAGACAATGGCGGCGACACTGACGGGAAAAGTTCCACTAATACTCACAGCAAACCAGATGTGGATTGTAGTCAAAAAATCTTGGTATACTAAACAAAGAGAGCATGCTACGCTGTCAGACCTGAATCCTAATTTTTATGCGCGGAACGCGCTGCATCCTTGCCTGACGCTTCTGACTAACTGACTGTTCCCAACATCGAACATCGTGTGCATTATCAATGCAAGACAAACAGCGCTTTCTCAAACACACGCGCAAGAAGCACCGCCAGCTCCCTTTTGTAGCAATAACTACACTACGCCAGCCGCTTCGCCGTCGCGTGGCACCGTGAAACCGTGGCACCTCGTCGAGATCACGTGATCATGACGTCTCCGCGTGCCCATCTGGTGCGCCTCGCCAATGCTCGCAGACGCAGCTTGCCTCAACGTTCATGCACATGCACAATGACGTCATGGCATGTAGCTGGGGCGGCTCGTTGTGTATAAAATAGGCGCTTTTCTCTAGGTCTCGCTACTCTCCCGGGTTTAACCAAAGCTAACGCACAGCCAATTTTTTTTTATTACACTGAGAGCTACCATATCGCTGATTACGTTCAGTTTCAAAAAGGCACAGTATAGTATCTGTTTTCTTGATAGTCCCCGACTCCAACTCCAGAACGTATACAAAAAACAAACATAGAACCGTATGCATCACCAAAGCGAAGGTAATCAGGATGACTTCATGTCGTGCACAAAGACCACATACAAAGCACTCCGCTTTTTGAAGAAAGGCTTGGACAAATAGTATATTTCTGCCCAATGATCGGTCATGACGCTTTTCAAGGGTCTGTACGGTCATATCAGAAACAAGAAGTTACATGTGTAGAGGTTGTGATGACGACACACGGTCACGTGACTTTCTCAAACTGTCAGTGAATTACATTACAGAAGAGAAGGAAATTTCTTTGACCGACGAGAACATAAACGCTATCACGGTAAAAAATTTCTCGCAACGATATTTGTGGCTTGAATCGCGGAGGTTTAAGACGTGGCTGCAGTACCTGATATTCTTCGGAACTTGAGAAATTCAGAGACACCTGGCAACTGAAGAGGAACAGCGGCTACGGGAGGCCTTCTAGTTGAGGCAAATCAATATCTTTTATTTTAGCTCTAGCGGTTATGTTTTACCACAAGACGATTTTACCTGTCGTGCTATAAAATATTAATCACCGCCCTCAGACAATGGTCGCTACGTTGACGGAAAAAGTTCCCCTAATACTCGCAGCAAACCAGATGTGGATTGTCGTCATAAATATTTTGTTATACTAAAAAGAGAGAACAAGGTACGCTGTCAGATCTGAATCCTAATTCGTATGCGCGGAACGCGCAGCATCCTCGCTTGATGCTTCTGACAAACTGATCATTGCCAACAGTGAACATAGTTTGCATTATCAATGCAAGACAAACCCCGCTTTCTTCTACACACGCGCAGCAAGCACTGGCAGCTCCATTTTGTAGGGATGTCTACACTACACCAGCCACTTCGCCGTCGCGAGGCACCGTGAAACCGTGGCACGGCACCGAGATCACGTGATCATGACGTCTCCGCGTGCACGTCTGGTGCGCCTCACCGATGCTCCCAGACGCCGCTTGCCTCACCGTTCATGCACATGCAGAGTGACGTCATGGCATGCAGCTGAGACGTCTCGTTGTGTATAAGATATGCGCTTTTCTGTAGCTCTCGCTACTCTACCTGGTTTAACCAGAGCTAACCCGGAGCCAATTTTTTTTATTACACTGAGAGCTACTATATCCCTGAGTACGATCAGTTTTAAAAAGGCACAGTATAGTATCTTTTTTCTCGATAGTCCCCGACTCCAACTCTAGAACGTATACAAAAAACAATCATAGAAGCTAATGCATCACAAAACCGAAGCTAATCAGGATAACTTCATGTCGTGCACAAAGACCACATACAAAGCACTGCGCTTTTTGAAGAAAGGCTCGGACAAAAGTATATTTGTGCCCAATGATCGGTCATGACGCTTTTCAAGGGTCCGTACGGTCATATCAGAAAAAAGAAGTTACATAATTTCACTTCGTATTTGATTACATTTCCACTGGTATTTGCCATATTTTGTAGTTGCCCTGTGAAGTCCAAGATTCCCGAAAATGCCAAACACACTCACCGGGTGCATGAATTCGAAGATCGCGTACATTTTTTATAGACAGGTCTTCGCTGCATTGCTGTACGCGTCCTTGCTCTGAAATATAATCTGAAAACTTACTTTGAATCAAAGCAGGGGAAAAAAATCACATTTGTGGCCTAAGTATCTCAGCAGTCGTCGCTTGCTTGAAGTGGTGTTCGTTTATATTATATTATATAGGAGAAATTAAATTTCAAGGAGCGTTAGGTGCTTATAGTCAATTCAGTTTACAATTTCGCGATACCATGAGCGCGCACCAATCCTGCCAATGTTAAGGTATATTGCCATATGCGCCACCGCTCCCGCGTGCTCATAATAGTTGATCGCATACGTTCCCATGTCCTTTAAGGAAGCGGTTCAGTGAGCGCGACGAGTGGACGCGTAAGAGCGGAGGTGATGGTTTGGCGCACGTCACAGGTGGCGTGGACTTTAAAGAATCATTTTACCCTTTTCACCCGTGTGAAGTTTTGTGGTATATATTGCATAAGGGCCTGTCCGCTTTCTTTAGCATGTTCTCATAGCTTTGGTAATACAATTCTCTAGAAGAAAAATACTTTAAGCACAAAAGCCAAGTCAATATCACTTTTCGCCTCTCCTGTTTCGGCCACTGGAAAGCGTGAATGCTAGCCAGCAGACCATTCTGGGGCTGTTGAATGTAAAGATCTCAGCGGGCGCAACCTTTTGAGGCGATGTTAGTTTGCGTTGCTCTAAAATAGCAACAATGTAGCTTGCTTTGTTCTAAACTGGCAACAACAAAAATGGAGAATTCTTTTTATTTAAATCTTTCAAATTAGGCACTGCCGGTTTAGGGCAAAAAGAACACTGTCGCATACTAGCGGAGTGCTGTTGGTATTCTTTGAATGAACTCGGGTTACGCGTAATCTTCGGTTTCAGTTCAATACCCGGGCGTGGCTTGAGCAGTGGTACTGAATTTTATTTCAGTGTATGTTCAACAACCATGGTTTTAAATAAAGAAAACAAAAAGAAATCTTAAATTTCTGGATGATAGAGTTTGGTCCAGTTATATGATTTCTTACATCTTTGTTGCAGAGTCATCGCCAGCACGAAGTTATAATGTGTGCTGGTTACCACTAAAAAGCTTTAAACTTCATTTCACTTATTTGAATCTCATTTTGCTATTTTGAACGAAGTCATACGAAGAACACATCTACAAGTAAACCGTCACCAAACAAATTTTTTGGAGATTCGTAATCCAGCCTTTTGTGACATTCCGTGTGTGCTACGAGGATCCACGTTCGACGGCGCGGCGTAGACGGAGACCCGTGACAGCGGCATCATCAATTACCCAGCCATGCTCTTTGAGTGACGACCAGAACAACCGGACCCGCCGCCGCCGCGGGGAAACAGGCTTTATCCTCCCCAATTTCCGGGCACATTCCAGGACAAGGGAGCTGTCAGCGGGCCAGAGCGCGCCGTACCACAGCCGACGCTATGCGCTACCGCGAAGACAACATTCTTTCCCTCCTTCCCCTTTCGACGTGGGCTATCGCCGGGAAGGCACCCACAGCTTCCCGCCGTGCCTCGTGAACAAAAGCGCATTCCCAGAAGGGCCGTGACGGACACCTGTCATGGCGGACAGGCAGTACTCGCCAAGAATGTGGAAAGACAGGCGCTAGTGAATTAGCTCCGAAGAGAGAGCCTGTGTATACTCTCACTTGAGAGAGAGTGGTGGCGTTTTTGTTGTTTATTTAGTTTGTATTGTTAACAGACTCTGGGTTCGAGGCTAAGCCCAACCCAAGGGGTGGTCCCCATCTCGCATGTTATTTTGGATTGGAGAATTGATGCTTTGGGCGGGCCACTGGAAATGACCGCCCTTAGTCCTTTGTTAATCAAGTGCTTAAAAGCACATGTAAACGGATGCAGTCCAGTCTGAGCTGAGGACGACATCGTTCGCCAAGAGGGCCCTCAGCGCCGAAGCCCGACGGCGTGCAGCTTCTGCCAGCAACCGCTCGAGCCCAACTCCGGAGCCACTCCATCGCCCCCATTAAGTCGTCGGCACGTAAGCTCGGACGCCCCAGCCTCTGATGTATAACCTTAATCATGTGTAATTATTGAATATACCTGTTTGTTTAATCTGAGCCATACGGTGTCTCTTTGCCTCTCCGTCCCGTGTGGACCTGCGCATTATGGGGGTCATCACACTGGTGTCAGAAGTGGGGTCTCAAAAGCAAATGTCCTCTGAATGCTGTGACATTCATGACTTCAAAATTGTAATCAAAAGGGAATCACGGGACTGATTGTGGGACTTTTACCCCCATTTGAGAGGCTTGAGGCACTGGAGGGCTTGAAAAAAAAATGACTGTATCTGAGGGAGCTCCCACTCCACAGCCGTCGCTCGGAGCAAGCATGCTGGCATTAGGAAGCGTCATTCCGACGTTTACGGGAGATAAAACAGGGGTTCCAATCTGCGATTTCTTTTCCATGCTAGAAGAGATTGGGAAAATGGGGGGATGTCCGATGCTCAAATGCTGGGAATGGCGAGGTGTAAGATGGCAGGAGCTGATCATGATTTTGCATGGCGAGACGAAAAAGTAAAATCCACAAAATCATTTGCGGAATTTAAGAAGCTCGCGTTTGAGCATTTCGACACTGAACCACGTCACGTGCGGGTACAGAGGTTCCGTGACGCCGTACAGATGGTAGGGGAGGACGTGCGAACGTTTGCGTCGCGGCTTCAGCGCTTAGCGCGCGATACGTTAAGCAGGGAGGAGGAAGGAGACCAGCTAAGGAAGAAATACGCGGAGGATCTACTTAACGAGGAAATGACCGCTTTGTTCGTGGCTGGTCTGCAAGACCCAGTGCGCCGGTTCGTGCTCTCGCGCAAGCCGAGCAATTTCGACCAAGCCGTGGAGGCCGCATTGGATGAGGAACGAAATGAGGCGTTAACGACAGCCGCAGCGAGAGTACGCGTCATAGAGAGAGCGGTGCTCAACCCTGAGGTTGCTCTCTTGACAGAGCGGTTAGATCGCTTAGAACAGCTGCTATCTCAGCAGGTAGAATGCAAGGTTGAAGCGCGCGGTCAACAGCGCCCATTCGCTGGAAACCGGAGACCGCCACAAAGCTACAGGCGCGGTATGCGAGATTTTGAAGAAATCGTATGCTTCGCTTGCCAGGGTCGCGGACACATCGCCAGGTTCTGCCAAAACGTGAGCCGTGGGGAGCCACAAAGAGAAGCAGGCGAGACACGCCCTAAGCAAGCCTACAGCAGGGCTCCAGATACCGAGACAAAAAACTAGTTAGTCCTCCCCAGCCTGAGGAGCGTGGGGAGGGAGCAGTAGATGATGAGGTGGTGGTAGTTTGTGTGGCCGACGAGGCATGCCCTGTTGTGCGTTGCAAGTTAAATGGTTGTTGCATGGAATTGTTGATAGATACGGGGTCAAAGGTGACGTTGCTTAAGGAGAGCAGTTTTAACACGCTTCGAAGGAAGGGGGACCGCGAGGTGTTGGAAGCGTCTGGTGGTATGGCAACCAAATTTGTAGGCATAACGGGGGATCCTCTTGGCATAAGTGGACTCTACCGGTTACACTTTTCTCTCGGCGGAATTGCATTGGAGCACCCCTGCTACGTATGCCCGGACACGGTGTCTCTGCCAAACGGAGTGTTAGGTATATTAGGGCAGGATTTTTTGAGAAAAGGGAAGGTAGTAGTCTCATTCTCTGAGGAAGAGGTTAATGCGGGCGGCTCAAAAGTTCCGTTTTTGAACAGGAGAGGGGCTGAGATTCGCATTAGCGATATTGACACCCGTCAAACAGTGGGATCATTGGAGAAGGTATATTCGCGGGTTGCCGTCCGGCTGGTCGAGGAGGCGGTCGTCCTTCCTTGGTCGGAGCACATTTTGTACGCGTTTGTGCCTTCAGATGTAGAGAGCGGCGCCGTGGGAGTGCTTGAGCCAGTCGACTCTCTCAGCAATGGCCTGAAGGCAGCCGCGTGCCTCGTGACAGTTAATGACGCCCACAGAGTGCCCCTACGGGTGGTTAACTGTAGCCAGCAGCCACTGAGCCTTCCCAAGAACAAAACATTGGCTTTCTTCACCTCTGCGATAGAGCAACGTGAGCCCACCGATACGGTACTCGCAACTGTAGAGCATGCTAGTCCTTCGGCTGCTCCAAAGGTGTCGTTCGATCTTTCTCACGTAAAATCCAGGGAGAGGGAGGCTCTGGCTGGTTTGCTGAACGACTACTCGGAGGTATTCGCCGAGTCCAACCTGGATTTGGGCTGCTGTGGCGTTATAAAGCACAGGATAGAAACCGGCACTTCATCGCCCGTTTACCAGCGTGCGTACAGGATTCCTTACTCCCAACGTGAGGAGATGGAGCGGCAGGTGCAGGACCTGATTGATCGCGGCATTGTCGAACACTCAAAGTCACCCTGGGGAGCACCAGCACTATTGGTGGAAAAGCCAGATGGCTCGTATCGATTGGTAGTGGACTACCGCAAACTAAATGCCGTAACTCGCATCGATCCATACCCCATCCCCAATATACAGGAGACGCTTTCTCAGCTGGGGTCTGCCAGGTACTTCACGGTAGTGGACATGGCGGCGGGATTCTGGCAGATAGCAATGGATCCGGCAGATGCCGAGAAAACGGCATTCAACACGCCCTCAGGGCACTATGAATGGAAAAGAATGCCGATGGGTCTGGCCAACAGCCCTGCTGTCTGGCAGAGAACCGCTGATGTTATCCTGGCAGGTCTTCTGGGGAGGCTGTGCTTCGTGTATATGGATGACATAATCATATACAGTGACAGTTTTGATAACCATTTGCGCGATATTGAGCAGGTTTTGGTGCGACTAAGAGCAGCGGGTCTCAAGCTGAAGCCCTCTAAGTGCCAATTCCTCAAAAACGAGGTGAAATACCTCGGGCACGTTGTTTCAGCTGACGGCGTGCGACCGGACCCTGAGAAACTAAGGTGTGTCTCGGATTTTCCATCCCCGACTAGCGTCCGCCAGGTCCGGCAGTTTCTCGGCCTGATCGGTTACTACCGAAGGCACATAGAGGAGTTCGCCAAGCTCGCTAAGCCGCTCACCGCCTTAACAGCCAAAAATGTCGCCTTTCGCTGGGACGAAAACGCGGAGAATGCTTTTGGGGCCCTGAAAAGGAAGCTAATGAGTGCACCGCTGTTGCGCCACCCGGATTTTAATTTGCCCTTCGTTACAGCCACAGATGCGTCAAAGTTCGCAGTTGGTGCCGTGCTATCTCAGGTTATCGAGGGCAAAGAACATCCCGTTGCTTTTGCTAGCCGACAGCTGAGCCCCACAGAGCAAAAGTACGCAGCTACGGAAAGGGAGTGCCTCGCCGTTGTCTGGGCAGTAAAGCACTTCAGATGCTACCTTTACGGCCGCAAATTCAAGCTAGTCACAGACTGCCATCCTCTGAAATGGGTGATGAGTGTCAGGGACCCTAGCTCGCGACTCGCTAGATGGAATCTACACCTGCAGCAATACTGCTTTGAAGTTGAGCACAAGTCGGGAAAGACGCATCTGAATGCTGATGCACTCAGCCGCACAGCTGCCGTGGCAGCTATAGATGAGTTTGTCCCCGTAGTCGACCCCGCCGAATTACGCACAGAGCAGTGCAAAGATCCGGACCTGAAGCGAATAATCGAAAGCTTAGAGGACCCACCGTCTCACCCCGAACAGCTAGGTTATTTCATTGGCAAAGACGGCACCCTGTGTCGGCGCACGAGGCCAACCAGGAAAGGGAGACCAGAGAAAACCGTATGGGAGAGAGTCGTCATACCTCGGTCGTGGACAGAAAGGGTTCTTCGCGCGTTTCACGATGCGCCATGCGCCGGTCATTTTGGCGTAGCGAAGACACGCAGGCGTGTGGAGCGTTTGTACTTTTGGAGTGGCATGCGACAGGATGTTAGAGACTACTGTGCGAAGTGTCATTCCTGTCTCGAAAGAAAAACACCCAAGGGACGAAGACCAGCTCCAATTCAGCCGTTCCCTGAGGTTTCGGCTCCCTTCGAGCGGACAGGTATGGACATAATGGGCCCATTGCCCACGACCACTTCCGGAAACAAGTACATTTTAGTATTTGTCGATCACCTTTCAAAATACGCGGAAGCGGTAGCACTCCCAGATCAGAAGGCAGACACGGTTGCAAGAGCATTTGTCGAACAGATCGTGCTCCGACATGGACCCCCGAGGCAACTCTTGACAGATCGGGGAACGAACTTCGTGTCGCAGCTAATGAGGAGAGTTTGCGAGCTGCTTAAGATCGCTAAGAAGCAGACAACACCGTACCATCCGGCTTGCAACGGCGCGGTGGAGCGACTGAACCAAACCGTGGCCGGGTTCCTGTCGCATTTTGTTTCGCGCGACCAGCGGGACTGGGACTTGTGGCTCCCTTATGCAATGTTTGCTTACAATTCCGCAGCACACGAGAGCACGGGCGAATCGCCATTCTTTCTTCTCTACGGCCGAGACCCGGACCAGCCTAGTGAAGTGCCAGAGGGCCCCCCTCGTGTCCCATACGCTTCACTGGACGACTATAAGGTTGAGCTAGAATCGCGCTTGCAAGTGGCGAGGGACATCGCAAAGGAGTCCTTAAAGAAAGCGGCAAAGCGCAGGAAGGAGGTGCACGATCGCAGTGCTAGAGACGCGCCGTTTGATGTGGGGGACAGCGTGTACATTGAAAACTGCCAAAGGCAGATTGGGCTAGCTCGTAAGTTCCAGACGAAGTGGAGAGGACCGTGCGAGGTTGTCGAGAAGCTTTCTCCGGTAAACTTCAGAGTCCGAGACGTGAACCGGCGTTTGATAAGGATACACGCAAATCGCCTCAAGTCGGCACCGGTTCAGTATTCACGAAATGAGGAAAGGGAAAGCGCGGATTTTGAGGGGGACAGAAGTGAAGCGGAGCGCGCAGATACTTCGCAAGAAACGCCCTCTCCTGCATTTGTTCGGCAGGCGCCCGAGGTGACGGCCGGAATGCCACCGGATTTACTTCATGCATTGCTAGAAGAAGAAGCGCGCGAGGTTGCCGCGCAGATAACGCCAGGAGAGGCTCCTGCCACGAGCCCTCGCGAGTCCCAAAGCAGACAAAGGGGCACAGACTTACTTAGTATGACTCATGAAGGCCGATATCCGCTGCGAAATCGGAAAGCTAAGTCGGACTAATGGCGTAAACAGAGCGGAGTTGTGAACTGGTTAGAACTGTGTAATGCCGCAGCTCATAACATTGCTATGTGCTTATGTGTTAAGTTATCGGAGTTGGTAGTTAAACCTTTCTGTCATTAAGTAACACCTTCACAGGAGAGCATGCGGAGCGCATGCAGAACCTGCCCTACTTCCTTTCGTTATCTATATTTTTGTCTGCGCCGTGATCGTGCTAGAAGTGGGAGCTCCTTTGTAACTGTGGTAAATTTATTTCGTCCAGTTTGGACTAGAAAGGAGAGGCTTGGGTGCTGAGTTTCATGTTTATCTGTAAAAGAAGATCAGTGCTGCCCCTGGAGACGCCAGTTATGACAGCGGAGGCATATGGTGTTGTGCAGTGGTGTTGAGTGCAGCGAAAAGTGTTTTGTCGGACGCACTGTGCGAGGCGATTCAGAAAGACAAGGGGAGCTGCGTGGGCTCAAATGTTCGGAGAACATTCTTCTGGAGGGTGAGCGAGTGTGACATTCCGTGTGTGCTACGAGGATCCACGTTCGACGGCGCGGCGTAGACGGAGACCCGTGACAGCGGCATCATCAATTACCCAGCCATGCTCTTTGAGTGACGACCAGAACAACCGGACCCGCCGCCGCCGCGGGAAAACAGGCTTTATCCTCCCCAATTTCCGGGCACATTCCAGGACAAGGGAGCTGTCAGCGGGCCAGAGCGCGCCGTACCACAGCCGACGCTATGCGCTACCGCGAAGACAACATTCTTTCCCTCCTTCCCCTTTCGACGTGGGCTATCGCCGGGAAGGCACCCACAGCTTCCCGCCGTGCCTCGTGAACAAAAGCGCATTCCCAGAAGGGCCGTGACGGACACCTGTCATGGCGGACAGGCAGTACTCGCCAAGAATGTGGAAAGACAGGCGCTAGTGAATTAGCTCCGAAGAGAGAGCCTGTGTATACTCTCACTTGAGAGAGAGTGGTGGCGTTTTTGTTGTTTATTTAGTTTGTATTGTTAACAGACTCTGGGTTCGAGGCTAAGCCCAACCCAAGGGGTGGTCCCCATCTCGCATGTTATTTTGGATTGGAGAATTGATGCTTTGGGCGGGCCACTGGAAATGACCGCCCTTAGTCCTTTGTTAATCAAGTGCTTAAAAGCACATGTAAACGGATGCAGTCCAGTCTGAGCTGAGGACATCGTTCGCCAAGAGGGCCCTCAGCGCCGAAGCCCGACGGCGTGCAGCTTCTGCCAGCAACCGCTCGAGCCCAACTCCGGAGCCACTCCATCGCCCCCATGAAGTCGTCGGCACGTAAGCTCGGACGCCCCAGCCTCTGATGTATAACCTTAATCATGTGTAATTATTGAATATACCTGTTTGTTTAAACTGAGCCATACGGTGTCTCTTTGCCTCTCCGTCCCGTGTGGACCTGCGCATTATGGGGGTCATCACACTTTCTCTATGCTCTAGTCCACTTTGCGTGCTGCATAGGTAACAAATTGTTTAGTTTACAATATGGTTGTGCCACATAACGTAAGCCAGATAATAAATTTATGAAATCTTTACCGCGCGAGCACTACGGCCATCACGCAACTGTAGCAGCCGCTTCCAAGTAGACGCCTACGTCGCTGCCTAACGAGGAAATTCTGGGGCCTGTGAGGAGCCTAGTACGTGAAGAAGTGGCTGAACTTTGCTTCGAAGCTGCACAGGTCAGCGTCCCTGCTGTGACGGACGTGTTTTATGATGAACTCCGGCTAATTGTACGGTCAGTCCCAGCTCCTCAGACGGTGCCCTACGTGATGACCTACAGAGATGCACACCGAATTGCTGGGCCAGCGTTGCAAGCCTTTTCCGCCGTCGCTCCTGTGCCATCTCTGCAGTGCCGAATCGCAGCAGTACCCTCCCTGACGCGAAAGTCCAGGCCCACCATGAGCAAAGCGCACGTGTGGCGTATGCCAAAAGATAGGCCGCTCAGCTACCACTGCGGGGAGCCCGGCCACATCCTCCGCTACTGTCCGTACCGCTGAACGGGCTTAAGAAATTTTTCACCTGACGGGCCTGGACCACGCTACAATGAGCGACTTCGCGACATCAAGCAGTCCTCGAGCTCGCAAAGACGTAAGTTCCGACCGCGATCCCCGAGGGCGTTCTCTTCCCCCAGCCGTGCGCTGTTCTATAGACAGGTCAGACGTACGCCCTTTCATCAGGAAAACTGAAGATGGCACCCTTAAATGCGTACCTTAAATTCGCAGATACCCGTTCTAATTTTGTGTAATGAATGAAAATGAAGATTTATGAATAAAAAACCTACGGCTGCTAGCTTCCTGTAAAGCGTCAAGTGGTGCCAAAGGATGCGAAGTAGACCACTGTACTGAATACCTGGAGAAGATTACGATTGCTAAATTTATGGAATCGTTGTTTTGAAATATGAGGTCACCGGGTCACCACGAAACAAAATGTTCGCACCTTACTGAAAGCGAAAGTCATTGGTCTACCTATTATCTGTAATTAACCTTTAGTTCTTGCAATTTGCTTTCCACTGTAAATTACAGTTTAAAAGGTTGCCCTTTTTCTCTTAGTGGTGGTGAAGTAATTAGGCAGGAGCTTGATTTACATTAGGCATGCTACCTATCTCTTCACGCTGTGCAGTTTTCTTCTAAATTTCCAGCCCCGTTTTTTAGCCGCTTAGACATTTCTGCACTCCCTGTCGAGATGGAACACGTTACACGTCGCAGATGGAACATGACGCTCACGCGTTGTTTCCTGAAGATCAGAGAGCTAAAAGGCATAGGGTATCGGGTCTGCTTTTGAAATTTCCACACGAACGTTAGCCTTTTAGGGAACTCTTGGAATTCTATGATTCGAATAAGCGCTAAAAGGCACAGAAATTGTGATCAGATTCCTTAAATAATTCAATTCGAAGAAATGATGCTCCACGCCTATTTTGCAGAAGGCCCGTGTTTCTGAGTACTGTGCTATCAGAAGAGAGTGACGTGTAGATGCAAAATTATTCTGCGCATGATGCAGTTGTTGAATGGGGAGCCTGTTCAATCTTTTTGTGGAAAGTTAGAGTAGAGCAAGTATAATAAACGAATGGTTTTCTTCGCAGATTGCACATGAAACGCTATACATAAAAGATGCGTCAACCACACACGAGCATTGCGTCATTAATTGCTATCTTCTACATACAGGTATGTGCATATATGTATGTACACAATATGTGCATATTCATAAATCGTGCTGTAGTATTTCAACAACATATAATATTTAATACTAAGATGCATTTCAGGATAAGCATGAACTCAAACTGCGATGACTAAAACATGCATAACTGATATTTTTATATATAGGATTGGTGGTGGTTGCTGTCGTTCTCTTGCCGCCACATTGAAGGAAACCTGCGTGGTAAAGGCGCCCTCGTGTAATTATTATCAATGGTTCTTTATATCTGTGTAAGAACCTGATTATCCTTGACTCGTGTTAAAAAGTATACCTGCGTTTCCGAGAGACGGTTTGTCATTTTAATAAAGAGATGACATTTCAAGGCTCACTATGTCTTGCGCTTGGCTAATTAGGCGGAGCTGGTCTTGCTGCAGTGCCGAGGAGAGCCAGTCACTCCAGGAAAAGGACAAAAGCAGTGGACAGACTGACAGTAGAGGCAAAGAGATAGTGCTATAAGGATTGCATGCTTGGACGTTGGTAAAAAATAAATTGGGATGCTGTAGATATTTGTATGAAGTTTTCAGCAGTACGAAGTGTTTCTTAAAAGCACGATTGTAGCCCATCGTCTTGCCCAATTCTGTCAGAAATACCTTGTTTGGTTCAATACCCAGGAACATGGCCAGGTGATAAGCAGCTGAACATAGAGGAAAAAAAACGTAAGTACTGCGTGAATGAGACACGGCACGAAAACAGGAAAAAAAAACGACAACAAAGGCGCAGACCTCCAACTGTATATTTGATACCAAAATGCAAACTCTATATAAGACATTAACCTAAGCGCACAACCATGGCTGTCATTCAAGAAAGACCTGATTAAAATCTAGACAACATGAATAACATTTTTTACTTTGCAGAAGGACCGATAAACCACACAGCGCTTAGTCAGCATGTCAGCAAGAAAATTAATAAAAATATGTAAGAAACCTAACAATCAACCTTAGTAAAGAAGGTGAAAAACACGCGAAGTGAAGACGCAGGTGGCCCAACAGACAACAAGAGTAGAAAAAACAAATGCAAACGCTATAAAATCATGCTGTGACATATGAAAAAACCGGCATGAGAGTATGGAAACAACGAAGAACACGTGGAAAGGTGAAGATTAAAAGCAGGCAAAAGAGTGGCATGAGATATCCGTCTTTGAGGTGCATACATCTTAACCAAATTAGAGCATAAGTGAAACACTTATATTTGGCCTTCAAAAACATGATTTCAGTCGGTGAAAGCGAAATGGAGTGCAGACACATCTTTCACTATTTTTTACGATATGATTGGCTTCGACCACCTCCCTTTCCGCATTATTTCTACAACTAAACAAAAAGGTAGTGTTGCGCAAAACTGGGTTGCAAGGCACTTTTTTCTTTTGCTTACCCTTCCCTTTACAGTTCTGACAATGCTTTGCCTGATGACCTCCTATATTGTTCTTCACTGCCAAGTTATGTTCACGTGGTCGTTCACTAAAACACTTCCAGTCTACCCAATCTAAACTCTACCGCAATTGAGGGGAACTTTATAGACAAGACCCGAATCGCACTTTGTGAACTTTTCGTGAATGGTATCGTACTGCGGCCTGGTTCTTTTTCGGACGACATCAAAGGGCACACGCTGCTCAGCTTAATCGGGGCAGAAAAAACCATCCTGACACCATATTGGTTCTCAACTTTTTTGATGTGGATTACCCGGTCTATGTGAGGTATCACCTGCAGGGGCTTTTTCTTGTAATTTTCATTCTTTTTGCGGCCTCTGAGCTTCTGTAATAAGCTTTCACACGCTGCGGTGATGAGGTGGGGCGGATAACCAGCTGCGCGGAAACGTTGAACTTGCCGGCTAAAGCTTTCTTCTATTTTGTGGTTGCATGATTTTTCTAGGGTAGACTGGCACGCTAAGGTTACGTTTTCACGTTTTACGAGCATAGAATATGCTCTTCCAAACGGCAGTGGTTTTTTTTTGTTCTCGGACTGCATGACCAGCAGATATGCTTAAGAGGCGAATTTGAGTGTAAGATCAAGGTACTGCAGTTTGTTGTCGTTAGCTAACCCGTGGGTGAAGATTATGCCTCGGAGGAGGTGCCAAATATATCTAGAATGTCATTCACTACCTCATCAACGTTATATACTGGAGAGAGGTTAAGTATAACATGGTAATCAGCAACATACCGGAAAACACGCAAAATCCTGACACTGGACAATCTTTGTAGTGGGGAACCCATATGGTGCCAGGATATTTTTTTCTGCAGCCATTAAGCTGAGCAGCGTCTGCCTTTTGTCGTCCGAGAAGAGAACCAGGCCGCAGTCTTATAACAATAACAAAAAGAATTTCACAAAGTGCGATGCGGGCCTTACAAAATTTTCCTCACTTGCGGTAGAGTTTACATTGGGCAGACTGGTAGGTGTTTTAGTGAACGACCACGTGAACATAACTTGGCAGGGAAGAACAATATGGGAGGTCATCTGGCGCAGCATTGTAAGAACTGTGAAGGGAAGGGTAAGCAAAATAAAAAAGTGCCTTGCAACCCAGTTTTGCGCAACACTACCTTTTTGTTTATTTGTAGGAATAATACGGAAAGGGAGGTGGTCGAAGCCAATCATATTGTAAAAAATGGTGAAAATTGTTTCAGCACTCCATTTCGCTTTCACCGAGTGAAATCACTTATTTAGAAGGCAACCTATAAGTGTTTCACTTATGCTCTAATTTGGTTAATATGTATGTACCTCAATGGCAGATATCTAGTCTTATCTGGTTTAATCCTCACCCTTACACTTGTTTTTTGGTGACTTCCATGTCGTACTTGTTTTTCCAAACCTCATGCCACTCTTTTACCTGCTTTCCAACTTCACCTTTCCACGTGTTCTTTGTTGTTTCCATGCTCTCATGCCGGTTTTTTCATATGTCACACCATGATTTTATGGCGTTTGCATTTGTTTTTTTTATTCTTGTCTGTTGAGTCACCTGCGTTTTCACTTCTCGTGTTTTTCACCCTCTTTACTCAGGTTGATTGTAAGGTTTCTTACTTATTTTTATTAATTTTCTTGACAAGGAATGTTTGGGGACATGCTGAATGAGTGCTGTGTGGTTTATTTGTCCTTCTGCAATGTAATAATTTGATTAATATTCTCTAGATTTTAATCATGTCTTTATTGAATGACAGCGAGGGTTGTGCGCCTAGGTGCATGCCGAATATAGCGTTTGCATTCTGGTCTCAAATAAACAGTTGGAAATCTGCGCCTGCGTGGTCGTTTTTGTTCCTGTTCTCGTGTCGTGTCTCATTCACGCAGTATTAACCTTTTTTTCTGCAATGAACTCACTAGCCCGCAAGATCTTTCTTGCTCAACATAGACCTTGGGAACTGGCCCTTCCACATAGCTGATCCTCATATGAAAACCTTTTTCTCTTGTCCTTTATAACCGGAGATCTAGTTTTTCATATTTTTCCTTTCACTTTTTTGCACTATCAGGTATCGTCATCAAGCAAGATAGTAGTGGTGCAAATTATGGCTGCCGAAGTGTTAGGAAATCGAGCGTTTTATAGCCCCTACATTAGTTTTTGTATTCTTTCTTTGGAACTTCGGCAAAACTCTGGTTTATTCGATTGGTTTGAAAGAACGCTCGGGAAATGTGAAAGGTACAAGCTGCAAAGTTCACAAAGAGACTTTTTAACACGTGCAAAATATTGCCCTGCTTTTTCTGAGCTTTTAACAAAAAGGCAGGAGCATATTATGAACAAAATCTATATCTGCTGCCAGACTTGTAAATGTTCGGCTGTCTTGTAACTTGCTTAAAAATGTAAAAATGATCGAAGATTAGCCCGACATTAAGTTTTTGAGCCACGTCATGGAAAACAGCGTGTGGTCTTGAGTGCCGACGTCTGAAAAACAGGCCTGCAATACAAAAGAGAGTGCGTTTTAAAGTATTTCTTTTGCATTCACTGCAGCGCTGCAGTTACGCTTTCGGGCATCTAAAATAACAGTCGATTACTGTGTAGAGTTGAGAAAGTGGAATGCAGCACGATACACAGAGTAGGATGCATGACAAAGTTTAAATATAAGTATTTGTAGAAAGAACGGACGTAACAGAATCTCGGTGCTATTGCAGAGGAAACAAGGCAATGACTCATACGCATCTTACCACGAGCCGTGATTTTCTCTACATTGTTGAACATTTGGTATTTTATTCGTCCCTTGTTTTGAACGCACGTTGCTTCAACTTTGGTACGAACTTGCATTTTTTTACGCTATTGTTAATCAAAATATATTGCTGGTTTATATATACACACCCATTTTTCATCTTTTAATCGTTTTACAGCTCTGCTGTGTTATTACAGAAGGTGCATTGGCTGAGAGCTAACACCACCGAGACATCTATTGTAGCCTTTTCATCCCCTCTCAAAGCAATTCCAACAAAGTTATAATAAAAAGAAAAAGTAGGCTACTCACACACCTATTAGGAATGTTAGAATAACGCGACCAATATTTACAGAGCGAGTTCATAAAATCATGTTAGCGGCGTCACGTGCAATACATACAGTTTATCACCTTTATGTTTAGATTCTAATAACTCATTTTATTGCTCAATTTTCACAACCTCTGAAGTAAATTTTATTTCACATGCGTGCTTTTTTTTTTGTTCAGTGCGTCTCTTGACATCAGCATGCGTTGGCAGAAAGGGTGGAAGGGCTGTTGATGCATATAGTTAATTAGTTAGCATGATTGACGACGTGACTTCTAAACTCTTTGTGACCTCTAGAACACAGAGGGCTGGAAAGGACACAAAACTACGGCTCGAAGACTACACAGCAGGCCGACATCGCACTATGGTTTACACCCTGCTTCACATAAATGGCCTATATTTTCAAAGGGGACGACACTCGCCGTCCCGGAATCAGGTCACCGCTCCAGAATAACACTGTTGTAACAAAGAATGGCGCCATCCGGCAATTCTATACGACACTGAAGGAGCTATTAGGCGCAGCATAGAAAAACGCCATGCTATGAATTGCAAAAGTCTATAAAGTGCAAATGTTGGAGAAGACGCGCAAAACGCGTTAGCTAATATTGCAGACCTACATGCTTCAAAATCTATCTCTAAGAAATAAGACGCTGTATGATCAGAAAGGTGCAGGCATTATTTACACGAACTTTGCAAATGACACAAACCGAGCGGCGCATTTTCAGTGCAACTGGCATTATATTTTAAACAGTACGTCGCTGTATGTTGTACGGGACCCAAAATTAACTAAATGCCAAAGGTAGACCCCTTTCTCACCAAGCGAATGACTATACTCTTGAAAGCCGTTCAGAGCCAGCCCTATAGCTTAAAAGGTACTGGACTGAGGAAGCTAGACTGCAGTCTTCATATATTTTGTTCACACATTTCGTACAATGCGCAGAAGTCTTTGCAATTGTATCAGCAGAGTACAGGTTATGCCCGCTAGCACAAAGCGTAAGCAGTACGAAAGTATAGAGCGTCTTTCAGCAAATTACAAACATACAATGCGCCAAGGCTTTAATAGGTTTTTGCAACCTATAAAAAGTACATGCCCATTATGAGAAAGCGTGGTGATAAACTTACAGAAGTGGTTGAGAGGGTTTTTGCCTTGACAACCGCACTAACCATTAACTATGTGGCGTGACTTTCAGGCACCCGTAACAAAATGGCTGCATTTGTAGTATCTTAATAACTGAACTATATTGCAGTTATTGCTGCAAGCATCTTTGTGTTGGAACAGAGCCATGGTGACCGACCAATAAGATTAGAGGGAATGACTCGTAACTGCTCACCTCAACGTGCCGCACTGCTAATAGGTGGCGATAGAAGAAAAACACAAACATATCCTGTCTTACCTCCAGGGCGGCTGCATGTGGTCAGCATCACTACCATAACAAATTCACTCCGCCAATCAGCCGGCCAATTCTTAGCATACCAAGCACATTTGTAGGTCCAAATGGCATTTCGAGAGCGTGACCTTTAACCGCCCTACCTGGCTTTTTTCGATCACGTTTACATTAGGAGCGTTCCATTTTATTTGAAACTAACCCTTATTAGGGTACAATAGGTTCCCGAGAAAGGCATAGCAGCGCTGACATCAAGGTCAGCAAACCTCTTCCTCTTGTCTTATAAAGGAAACGAGATTGGAGGCGTAGCGATTGGTACAAACTCTGAATAAATTCATTCAAACAGATAAGATGGGTGTGATGTCATTAAAAGCAAACATCGCAGAAGTTTTGAGAATTCTCGCGAACACTCAACTGCGTACAGCAAGAATACATTGTCTTAAACCTAGCCGAAGGCAGAATGTTAGAATTTGAGTAGCAGAGGTGAACAAAGTAAATGCTTAAAATAACTGCGCCGTCAACAGCTAGTACTTCATTGTTGACGTACAATTTTTATTCTAGATCGGTGAATCAGACAGCACCTGTTTAAATATTCTGAAACTCAGCATTTCAGCGATACTGTTATAACTTTTATTCTGAAGTAACTGGGTTGTTTTTTTTAAGTTTTTTTCTTCAAAAGCTAGGCTGTGGTTTATATTCTTGTTGTTACTGTCATAAGAGAAGAAGCGTACTTACAAGAAATCGAGAGACCATGTCAAAAACGTGAACATTATATTCTGTGTTCCAGTGCTGAAAATAGTAAAGAAACGGGTTTAAGGTTTCAGCCTGAAATGAAGCTAAAGAGAGCAATAGAAGATTACATTAGAATGAAGAAGTTTTTCATGCATTAATCCAGTAAAAACGGAGCAGGCATTGAGAGAGTGTAGTTTGGTTTGTGGTTTAATGGGGTTTAACGTGGCAAATCAACTCAGGCTAAGATAAACACCGTTCTGAGGGACTCCGGGAATTTCGCCGACCTGAGGTTCTTTAACGTGCACTGACATCGCACGGTACACGGGCCTCTAGAATTTCGCCCCCATCGAAATTCGACCGCCGCGGCTGGGATCGAACCCGCGTCTTTCGGGCCCGCAGCCGAGCGCCATAACCACTGAGCCAACGTGGCTGCTGTTGAGAAAGTGGGCTTTTCCTTCAATAAGTAGTAGCGTTTGTTGGATGATCTTCGTTGAAGCTGCATGTAAGTTTTACCTCTAAAAACCTTAAAACTTTTAAATGTATACTGTCGAACTTGGCAGAATGTGCTGAAAGCTCGAAACAAAAAAAATATTTTTTTCGTCTACCTTACGTTATATTTTCATGTATTAATAAAGGAGACCTAGACTGATTGACATGTGAACTTCGAAATCTGATATTTTTGGAGACTTTGGTAGGACGCAGAGATTTTCGCAAATGGGAAATGTAAATAATATGAATCCCGCAAGCAGTTTTTTTACAGCCTGGCTGCTCATAGACGGTTTCCTATTCAAAAGAACTTCCAGCGTTTCACTGAGGTCTTAGATAAAAAGATGGGCAAACGTAACATTACTGAGTGCGTCCAAGAATGACGCTTCATAATTTTATCTAAATTTCCTCCATGCGCTGTGTTCACTTCCACTTTGTCGCTTGTTTTGAAGCTTTATTTTGCGCTTGCTCGTAAAAACTTGGAGCACTGAAAAACGAAACAAACAACATCGCAGCCTCCGTGGTTCCTCAGCGGACATTGACTCCAAGGTGAGCTAATGGTCGCGAGGCGATAACCATCCCTGGCCTCTAGATTTGAATGCATGCGATACATGTGAACACATATGTGTTTGCTGTGTTAACCGGCGTTATAGACGACTATGTGTTCGTAAATAGTCAGGAGTCTTCGGCTACTACGTCTCTCCGATCACAAGTGCAGCTATCGGACGTAAGCAACACTTCAAACAAGCAGAGCGCGAATTCTTCCCCCCTGTAGAAATGATAAACTCCTATCGCATTACTTTAACCCGCATAAAAAAATTAGAATAGATTTAACACGGCCCTACGCCTTGTCCCTATATCTCCACCCTCCTACCGCACTACTTCGAACATTCGCTAACAGCTGGTATTATACCAAATCTACCGACATGCCGGTTGACGTGTCTCCTTTTTGGTGACCTGAACAGGCGCTGTTGATTTTCAGAATTCCCAGTATGGTCTATTTGTGGTGAACGCCCTTTGTTGTTGATATCCTCAGCCTTCAGGACATACTCCATCCCCTCAAGCTGCCACTACAGATGCATCGTCTGATAGGTGCACACAATACGGCGCGCACCTGCCAAAATGCATCTCCCACCAACGAACTTCCACAAACATCCCACCGACACACATCAGAAGCTTTCACCCAGCAGACGTGCAAGAAGAAAGAAAATCTAAAACGCAATTCGAAGGCGATAAACGGGAATGTTGAGTGTACAACGAATACGTTTAACGCAGAGTAGCCCCATCAGACTGTCCGATTGCCTGCGCGATATTCAAAGCCACAGCTCCTAAAGGCCCCTTCCTTTCCTGTAAATTTATCGTGGCCGTAGTAGCATTATTTGTATTAGTCGGCGGAACGCAAGAAAAAAAAGAAGGTGGTTGACCATTGAAATAAGAAAAATACAACGATAGCGGAAAAATGTGACGCGCTCCATCGCCAGAGGAGAGGCTCAGCGGCAGACAACAGCACTTGAGGCCGAAGAACGAGTAAGTGTGAAAACCAGAAATTGTGCACTACAGAGTTCTCTGAACCTTCTAACCTCATTGCATACAGTGAAATAAAGTACTTCAACAGCAGCCGCTGAATCTCTTGTTGCACAGAGCTAAACAATGCTGTTTGTTCTTTAGGTACAAAGCTCTTTCATATTTCCTTCAGACGATACTTCAGGAGAGGCGTCAATGTTTACTCTGTGCTCTCTCCTTGACCTTGCTATCACTCTAAAGCACGTTGTTCTATTTCGTGCTGAAGATCGGATGTACTTTTCAAACGCGCAGCTCACTGAACAGTGCGTTATGAAATAGAACCAAGTTTTGTTAGCGCTGATCACATATTCAAGCAGTCGTCACTTATCCTTATCACTCTGTTGTAGGCATCTGCTCACTGCGATATGAGACCATCCCCATCATTGACAGCACCTCGGTTTCTAGAATCCATAGCCTAAATTACTCAAGGGAGTGTGCCTAACGTTCAACGTATCCAGTATGGACACACTAACTTTTAGCTGAAGATATAATCCGCTATCTCCACACCATTTGCACAACAGAATCCGCCTGAGAAAATTTCCGCCAAACCACGAACCCGTTTTTCAGTAACCCGACGTCTTCAAAGATGTTCGATTACTAATGATAGCTAAACAAAGAGATGGGGGGAAAGGCAGGACTGTTAACCAATTATGAAAGGCTAGAAAAAAACGTTAGGCCTTCTTGGCCACAAGCTTGAAAAATGCAAACACATTTATACAGCCTGCCCAAGCGTCACCTTGTGCAGTGTATTATTCGCAGTTTCCCACATATTGTCCGCTGAAACAGGTATATGGTATGCGTGAGTAATTACTTTCTAAAAATTAGAGTGCCCTTCATTGGATTATCATATACGATAACAATAATTCGACGCACTATTCTACCAAAACCTTCCCAATGATGAACCTTATCCACTTTCGGGTGCTGGTCTACTAACACAATTTTTTGTGATCCTTTAGAATTTTCTGGGTAGAACCGCAAATTTTGGTATTGGGTTGTAGTCGCGTGTGGTCGATAACGTAAGAGACCCTCCAGTCCCATGCATTAATCGCGGTATGTCCTCATACGAATCTTAGCGCAATGGCGCTGCAGTTAAGCAATGCGCCACTGGCTCGGCTGGCGACCTTTTCGGACAGAGCTATAGTCGGAGATTGTAAGACGTAGGTTGCTGTTCTCGAACTCCCGTAAATCCCATGCGAAGTGCGGCCGTGGTGGGCAGGTAGCAACTCTGTTCAGTTAATATAAATCATTTCAATTCCCGCGTGACACAGGGGGGGGGGGGGGGAGGGGGAGGAGGTAGGTCGCAATCCGGTTTACAGTTTACCATGTACTTCTTGGCTAGGTTGTGATGACACTGCAAGGTCACCTGACTGAATATACAAATCAATTATGTAACTTCCACACCTCACGGTTGGCTTCTAGCCCACAAACCGGTGTTCAGGTTCCCATCTGCCACTATGCTCAGGTTCTAATGACGTAAGTTTGTGACGTGAGTCTACCAAGCAAATAATTGGTGTCAGAGAATGCAATAATGTTTTGTGCGGCGAGAGCAAAAACGCTATCAAGTTGAAAATTATTTCCGAACATTCTTTTCTGCTGCCATTACGATGGTCGGAGAAGGCCATGGCTATGATTATTCTTTTGAACTTGGGCTAGGAAGTAAGACCTAGGAGCTCAAGGGCACCAACGGATTCGGGACGCCTCCCAGTTCAAGCAAAACGCCTTCCCCCCCTCGAGCTGCAGCGATCAGTTCCTACCACTCGATTATTTTAACAGCAATATTAGAACAGAGTGGAACGTCTTCACAGACTGGTTGCGACATTAAGAAGAAAGATACCGCTGATATTCACAACAAACTAGAAGTGAATTCCCGTGAAAAATTTTTTGATGTAGTAAAACAGCGCATACTAGGCTATCGTGGCTGGGTTCTAATTTGTATCCGCGCAGCCTTCAACACCCTCCGCTAACGCTTCAGAAGAACTGATCATCGCCAATAACCAACATCTTTGGCATCATCGATTCCAGGCAAAACTCGCTTTTTCCTACGCGCAACAAACGCTGCCACCACCACCACGAATTATCTCTGATGTTGTCGTCGCATTAACAGCTATGTATAACTCATTTCTTTGAGATCTTAAAAGGCGCAGTATATTATGTGATTACTAAATAGCCACTCAATCTAGAACTCATACAACTCTAGCAAGCATATAAAAATTTCGGCAAGGAAGCAAACCCATGAGCAAAGCTTAATTATTCAAAAGATGTTTTTGTGTGATGCATAAAGACCCCGTACAATTTGCACATTTGACCTCCGCTCGCTGAAGAATAGCTAGGAAAGAAATAGTATATTGATTCCTCGTGCTCAACCATGCCGCTTTTCAAGGGTCTGTACATAGATTATATTGGGACTGAAAAAAAAGAAACAAAAAATCTGTCCCAGCTCGCACCACTAACTATGAAATCAGCGCAAAAGTTACATGAAAATCTTTTTTATTTATAACTTTCCCACTGGCTTTTCTCTTCCGTAGTCGTTCGCAGGAGAAATCTATGACGCCCCTGAATTCTAAACGTACTCACAGGATGCACGACCTCGGACAGTGCCGCAATTTTTAGGAGACAAGTTTTTGTTGTATTCTGGTATTCCTCCTTGTTCTGAAATAAAGACCATTTTCATTGAACTTGCCATTTCAAACCAAAGAAAAAATTCACATTGGTGGTGCAAGTTCCTGATTAGTCGCCGCGCTCAAAGTGGCGTGCGTTTCAATACAAATGGGCGAATTATAATTGATAGGCGGACTAGGCGTTTATTGCCAATTCAGTTTGCCCGTTTGTGAGAGCACGAGCACACACTGGCCTTGCCAGTTTGGAATGTTTTGTATATAGAGCCACAATTCATTTTAGCTAATTTCAGTGGAATGCACACACTTGCGCCTCGGTTTTAAAATTGATAGGCGGACTAGGCGTTTATTGCCAATTCAGTTTGGCCGTTGGTGAGAGCACGAACACACACTGGCCTTGCCAGTTTGGAATGTTTTGTATATAGAGCCACAATTCATTTTAGCTAATTTCAGTGGAATGCACACACTTGCGCCTCGGTTTTAAAATTGATAGGCGGACTAGGCGTTTATTGCCAATTCAGTTTGGCCGTTGGTGAGAGCACGAACACACACTGGCCTTGCCAGTTTGGAATGTTTTGTATATAGAGCCACAATTCATTTTAGCTAATTTCAGTGGAATGCACACACTTGCGCCTCGGTTTTAAAATTGATAGGCGGACTAGGCGTTTATTGCCAATTCAGTTTGGCCGTTGGTGAGAGCACGAACACACACCGGCCTTGCCAGTTTGGAAAGTTTTGTATGTAGCGCCACAATTCATTTCAGCTAATTTCAGTGGAATGCACACACTTGCGCCTCGGTTTTAAAATTGATAGGCGGACTAGGCGTTTATTGCCAATTCAGTTTGGCCGTTGGTGAGAGCACGAACACACACTGGCCTTGCCAGTTTGGAATGTTTTGTATATAGAGCCACAATTCATTTTAGCTAATTTCAGTGGAATGCACACACTTGCGCCTCGGTTTTAAAATTGATAGGCGGACTAGGCGTTTATTGCCAATTCAGTTTGGCCGCTGGTGAGAGCACGAACACACACTGGCCTTGCCAGTTTGGAATGTTTTGTATATAGAGCCACAATTCATTTTAGCTAATTTCAGTGGAATGCACACACTTGCGCCTCGGTTTTAAAATTGATAGGCGGACTAGGCGTTTATTGCCAATTCAGTTTGGCCGTTGGTGAGAGCACGAACACACACAGGCCTTGCCAGTTTGGAATGTTTTATATATAGAGCCACAATTCATTTTAGCTAATTTCAGTGGAATGCACACACTTGCGCCTCGGTTTTAAAATTGATAGGCGGACTAGGCGTTTATTGCCAATTCAGTTTGGCCGTTGGTGAGAGCACGAGCACACACTGGCCTTGCCAGTTTGGAATGTTTTGTATATAGAGCCACAATTCATTTTAGCTAATTTCAGTGGAATGCACACACTTGCGCCTCGCTTTTATAATTGATAGGCGGACTAGGCGTTTATTGCCAATTCAGTTTGCCCGTTGGTGAGAGCACGAACACACACTGGCTTTGCTAGTTTGGAACGTTTTGTATATAGCGCCACAATTCATTTCAGCTAATTTCAGTGGAATGCACACACTTGCGCCTCGCTTTTATAATTGATAGGCGGACTAGGCGTTTATTGCCAATTCAGTTTGCCCGTTGGTGAGAGCACGAACACACACTGGCCTTGCTAGTTTGGAACGTTTTGTATATAGCGCCACAATTTATTTCAGCTAATTTCAGTGGAATGCACACACTTGCGCCTCGCTTTTATAATTGATAGGCGGACTAGGCGTTTATTGCCAAGTCAGTTTGCCCGTTGCTGAGAGCAGGAGCACACACTTGCCTTGCCAGTTTGGAACGCTTTGTATATAGCGCCACAATTCTTTTCAGCTAATTTCAGTGGAATGCACACATTTGCGCCTCGCTTTTATAATTGGTAGGCGGACTAGGCGTTTATTGTCAATTCAGTTTGCCCGTTGGTGAGATCACGAGCACACACTGGCCTTGCCAGTTTGGAATGTTTTGTATATAGCGCCACAATTCATTTCAGCTAATTTCAGTGGAATGCACACTCTTGCGCCTCGCTTTTATAATTGATAGGCGGACTAGGCGTTTATTGCCAATTCAGTTTGCACGTTGGTGAGAGCACGAACACACACTGGCCTTGCCAGTTTGGAATGTTTTGTATATAGCGCCACAATTCATTTCAGCTAATTTCAGTGGAATGCACACACTTGCGCCTCGCTTTTATAATTGGTAGGCGGACTAGGCGTTTATTGTCAATTCAGTTTGCCCGTTGGTGGGAGCACGAGCACACACTGGCCTTGCCAGTTTGGAATGTTTTGTATATAGCGCCACAATTCATTTCAGCTAATTTCAGTGGAATGCACACTCTTGCGCCTCGCTTTTATAATTGATAGGCAGACTAGGCGTTTATTGCCAATTCAGTTTGCACGTTGGTGAGAGCACGAACACACACTGGCCTTGCCAGTTTGGAACGTTTTGTATATAGCGCCACAATTCATTTCAGCTAATTTCAGTGGAATGCACACACTTGCGCCTCGCTTTTATAATTGATATGCGGACTAGGCGTTTATTGCCAATTCAGTTTGCCCCTTGGTGAGAGCACGAACACACACTGGCCTTGCTAGTTTGGAACGTTTTGTATATAGCGCCACAATTCATTTCAGCTAATTTCAGTGGAATGCACACACTTGCGCCTCGCTTTTATAATTGATAGGCGGACTAGGCGTTTATTGCCAATTCAGTTTGCCCGTTGGTGAGAGCACGAACACACACTGGCCTTGCTAGTTTGGAACGTTTTGTATATAGCGCCACAATTCATTTCAGCTAATTTCAGTGCAATGCACACACTTGCGCCTCGCTTTTATAATTGATAGGCGGACTAGGCGTTTATTGCCAATTCAGTTTGCCCGTTGGTGAGAGCACGAACACACACTGGCCTTGCTAGTTTGGAACGTTTTGTATATAGCGCCACAATTCATTTCAGCTAATTTCAGTGGAATGCACACACTTGCGCCTCGCTTTTATAATTGATAGGCGGACTAGGCGTTTATTGTCAATTCAGTTTGCCCGTTGGTGAGAGCACGAGCACACACTGGCCTTGCCAGTTTGGAATGTTTTGTATATAGCGCCGCAATTCATTTCAGCTAATTTCAGTGGAATGCACACATTTGCGCCTCGCTTTTATAATTGATAGGCGGACTAGGCGTTTATTGCCAATTCAGTTTGCCCGTTGGTGAGAGCACGAACACACACTGGCCTTGCCAGTTTGGAACGTTTTGTATATAGCGCCACAATTCATTTCAGCTAATTTCAGTGGAATGCACACACTTGCGCCTCGCTTTTATAATTGATATGCGGACTAGGCGTTTATTGCCAATTCAGTTTGCCCCTTGGTGAGAGCACGTGCACCCACTGGCCTTGCCAGTTTGGAACGTTTTGTATATAGCGCCACAATTCATTTCAGCTAATTTCAGTGGAATGCACACACTTGCGCCTCGCTTTTATAATTGATAGGCGGACTAGGCGTTTATTGCCAATTCAGTTTGCCCGTTGGTGAGAGCACGAACACACACTGGCCTTGCCAGTTTGGAATGTTTTGTATATAGCGCCACAATTCATTTCAGCTAATTTCAGTGGAATGCACACACTTGCGCCTCGCTTTTATAATTGATAGGCGGACTAGGCGTTTATTGCCAATTCAGTTTGCCCGTTGGTGAGAGCACGAGCACACACTGGCCTTGCCAGTTTGGAATGTTTTGTATATAGCGCCACAATTCATTTCAGCTAATTTCAGTGGAATGCACACACTTGCGCCTCGCTTTTATAATTGATAGGCGGACTAGGCGTTTATTGCCAATTCAGTTTGCCCGTTGGTGAGAGCACGAACACACACTGGCCTTGCTAGTTTGGAACGTTTTGTATATAGCGCCACAATTCATTTCAGCTAATTTCAGTGGAATGCACACACTTGCGCCTCGCTTTTAAAATTGATAGGCGGACTAGGCGTTTATTGTCAATTCAGTTTCCCGTTGGTGAGAGCACGAGCACACACTGGCCTTGCCAGTTTGGAATGTTTTGTATATAGCGCCACAATTCATTTCAGCTAATTTCAGTGGAATGCACACACTTGCGCCTCGCTTTTATAATTGGTAGGCGGACTAGGCGTTTATTGTCAATTCAGTTTGCCCGTTGGTGAGAGCAGGAGCACACACTGGCCTTGCCAGTTTGGAATGTTTTGTATATAGCGCCACAATTCTTTTCAGCTAATTTCAGTGGAATGCACACATTTGCGCCTCGCTTTTATAATTGGTAGGCGGACTAGGCGTTTATTGTCAATTCAGTTTGCCCGTTGGTGAGAGCACGAGCACACACTGGCCTTGCCAGTTTGGAATGTTTTGTATATAGCGCCACAATTCTTTTCAGCTAATTTCAGTGGAATGCACACATTTGCGCCTCGCTTTTATAATTGGTAGGCGGACTAGGCGTTTATTGTCAATTCAGTTTGCCCGTTGGTGAGAGCAGGAGCACACACTGGCCTTGCCAGTTTGGAATGTTTTGTATATAGCGCCACAATTCTTTTCAGCTAATTTCAGTGGAATGCACACACTTGCGCCTCGCTTTTATAATTGGTAGGCGGACTAGGCGTTTATTGTCAATTCAGTTTGCCCGTTGGTGAGAGCAGGAGCACACACTGGCCTTGCCAGTTTGGAATGTTTTGTATATAGCGCCACAATTCTTTTCAGCTAATTTCAGTGGAATGCACACATTTGCGCCTCGCTTTTATAATTGGTAGGCGGACTAGGCGTTTATTGTCAATTCAGTTTGCCCGTTGGTGAGAGCAGGAGCACACACTGGCCTTGCCAGTTTGGAATGTTTTGTATATAGCGCCACAATTCTTTTCAGCTAATTTCAGTGGAATGCACACATTTGCGCCTCGCTTTTATAATTGGTAGGCGGACTAGGCGTTTATTGTCAATTCAGTTTGCCCGTTGGTGAGAGCACGAGCACACACTGGCCTTGCCAGTTTGGAATGTTTTGTATATAGCGCCACAATTCATTTCAGCTAATTTCAGTGGAATGCACACACTTGCGCCTCGCTTTTATAATTGGTAGGCGGACTAGGCGTTTATTGTCAATTCAGTTTGCCCGTTGGTGAGAGCAGGAGCACACACTGGCCTTGCCAGTTTGGAATGTTTTGTATATAGCGCCACAATTCTTTTCAGCTAATTTCAGTGGAATGCACACACTTGCGCCTCGCTTTTATAATTGATAGGCGGACTAGGCGTTTATTGTCAATTCAGTTTGCCCGTTGGTGAGAGCACGAGCACACACTGGCCTTGCCAGTTTGGAATGTTTTGTATATAGCGCCACAATTCTTTTCAGCTAATTTCAGTGGAATGCACACATTTGCGCCTCGCTTTTATAATTGGTAGGCGGACTAGGCGTTTATTGTCAATTCAGTTTGCCCGTTGGTGAGAGCACGAGCACACACTGGCCTTGCCAGTTTGGAATGTTTTGTATATAGCGCCACAATTCATTTCAGCTAATTTCAGTGGAATGCACACACTTGCGCCTCGCTTTTATAATTGATAGGCGGACTAGGCGTTTATTGCCAATTCAGTTTGCCCGTTGGTGAGAGCAGGAGCACACACTTGCCTTGCCAGTTTGGAACGCTTTGTATATAGCGCCACAATTCTTTTCAGCTAATTTCAGTGGAATGCACACATTTGCGCCTCGCTTTTATAATTGGTAGGCGGACTAGGCGTTTATTGTCAATTCAGTTTGCCCGTTGGTGAGAGCACGAGCACACACTGGCCTTGCCAGTTTGGAATGTTTTGTATATAGCGCCACAATTCTTTTCAGCTAATTTCAGTGGAATGCACACATTTGCGCCTCGCTTTTATAATTGGTAGGCGGACTAGGCGTTTATTGTCAATTCAGTTTGCCCGTTGGTGAGAGCACGAGCACACACTGGCCTTGCCAGTTTGGAATGTTTTGTATATAGCGCCACAATTCTTTTCAGCTAATTTCAGTGGAATGCACACATTTGCGCCTCGCTTTTATAATTGGTAGGCGAACTAGGCGTTTATTGTCAATTCAGTTTGCCCGTTGGCGAGAGCACGAGCACACACTGGCCTTGCCAGTTTGGAATGTTTTGTATATAGCGCCACAATTCTTTTCAGCTAATTTCAGTGGAATGCACACATTTGCGCCTCGCTTTTATAATTGGTAGGCGGACTAGGCGTTTATTGTCAATTCAGTTTGCCCGTTGGTGAGAGCACGAGCACACACTGGCCTTGCCAGTTTGGAATGTTTTGTATATAGCGCCACAATTCATTTCAGCTAATTTCAGTGGAATGCACACACTTGCGCCTCGCTTTTATAATTGATAGGCGGACTAGGCGTTTATTGTCAATTCAGTTTGCCCGTTGGTGAGAGCACGAGCACACACTGGCCTTGCCAGTTTGGAATGTTTTGTATATAGCGCCACAATTCATTTCAGCTAATTTCAGTGGAATGCACACTCTTGCGCCTCGCTTTTATAATTGATAGGCGGACTAGGCGTTTATTGCCAATTCAGTTTGCCCGTTGGTGAGAGCACGAGCACACACTGGCCTTGCCAGTTTGGAATGTTTCGTATATAGCGCCACAATTCATTTCAACTAATTTCAGTGGAATGCACACACTTGCGCCTCGCTTTTATAATTGATAGGCGGACTAGGCGTTTATTGCCAATTCAGTTTGCCCCTTGGTGAGAGCACGAGCACCCACTGGCCTTGCCAGTTTGGAACGTTTTGTATACAGCGCCATAATTCATTTCAGCTAATTTCAGTGGAATGCACACACTTGCGCCTCGCTTTTATAATTGATAGGCGGACTAGGCGTTTATTGCCAATTCAGTTTGCCCGTTGGTGAGAGCACGAACACACACTGGCCTTGCTAGTTTGGAACGTTTTGTATATAGCGCCACAATTCATTTCAGCTAATTTCAGTGGAATGCACACACTTGCGCCTCGCTTTTATAATTGATAGGCGGACTAGGCGTTTATTGCCAATTCAGTTAGCCCGTTGGTGAGAGCACGAACACACACTGGCCTTGCCAGTTTGGAACGCTTTGTATATAGCGCCACAATTCTTTTCAGCTAATTTCAGTGGAATGCACACATTTACGCCTCGCTTTTATAATTGGTAGGCGGACTAGGCGTTTATTGTCAATTCAGTTTGCCCGTTGGTGAGAGCACGAGCACACACTGGCCTTGCCAGTTTGGAATGTTTTGTATATAGCGCCACAATTCATTTCAGCTAATTTCAGTGGAATGCACACACTTGCGCCTCGCTTTTATAATTGATAGGCGGACTAGGCGTTTATTGTCAATTCAGTTTGCCCCTTGGTGAGAGCACGAGCACCCACTGGCCTTGCCAGTTTGGAACGTTTTGTATACAGCGCCACAATTCATTTCAGCTAATTTCAGTGGAATGCACACACTTGCGCCTCGCTTTTATAATTGATAGGCGGACTAGGCGTTTATTGCCAATTCAGTTTGCCCGTTGGTGAGAGCACGAACACACACTGGCCTTGCTAGTTTGGAACGTTTTGTATATAGCGCCACAATTCATTTCAGCTAATTTCAGTGGAATGCACACACTTGCGCCTCGCTTTTATAATTGATAGGCGGACTAGGCGTTTATTGCCAATTCAGTTAGCCCGTTGGTGAGAGCACGAACACACACTGGCCTTGCCAGTTTGGAACGCTTTGTATATAGCGCCACAATTCTTTTCAGCTAATTTCAGTGGAATGCACACATTTACGCCTCGCTTTTATAATTGGTAGGCGGACTAGGCGTTTATTGTCAATTCAGTTTGCCCGTTGGTGAGAGCACGAGCACACACTGGCCTTGCCAGTTTGGAATGTTTTGTATATAGCGCCACAATTCATTTCAACTAATTTCAGTGGAATGCACACACTTGCGCCTCGCTTTTATAATTGATAGGCGGACTAGGCGTTTATTGTCAATTCAGTTTGCCCGTTGGTGAGAGCACGAGCACACACTGGCCTTGCCAGTTTGGAATGTTTTGTATATAGCGCCACAATTCTTTTCAGCTAATTTCAGTGGAATGCACACATTTGCGCCTCGCTTTTATAATTGGTAGGCGGACTAGGCGTTTATTGTCAATTCAGTTTGCCCGTTGGTGAGAGCACGAGCACACACTGGCCTTGCCAGTTTGGAATGTTTTGTATATAGCGCCACAATTCATTTCAGCTAATTTCTGTGGAATGCACACACTTGCGCCTCGCTTTTATAATTGATAGGCGGACTAGGCGTTTATTGTCAATTCAGTTTGCCCGTTGGTGAGAGCACGAGCACACACTGGCCTTGCCAGTTTGGAATGTTTTGTATATAGCGCCACAATTCATTTCAGCTAATTTCAGTGGAATGCACACACTTGCGCCTCGCTTTTATAATTGATAGGCGGACTAGGCGTTTATTGCCAATTCAGTTTGCCCGTTGGTGAGAGCACGAGCACACACTGGCCTTGCCAGTTTGGAATGTTTTGTATATAGCGCCACAATTCATTTCAGCTAATTTCAGTGGAATGCACACACTTGCGCCTC
The DNA here is from genome assembly GCF_052857255.1 of Amblyomma americanum. Lineage (NCBI taxonomy): Eukaryota > Metazoa > Arthropoda > Arachnida > Ixodida > Ixodidae > Amblyomma > Amblyomma americanum. The sequence continues at coordinate 90,700,360 of NC_135501.1, forward strand.
GCTTTTATAATTGATAGGCGGACTAGGCGTTTATTGCCAATTCTGTTTGCCCGTTGGTGAGAGCACGAACACACACTGGCCTTGCCAGTTTGGAACGTTTTGTATATAGCGCCACAATTCATTTCAGCTAATTTCAGTGGAATGCACACACTTGCGCCTCGCTTTTATAATTGATATGCGGACTAGGCGTTTATTGCCAATTCAGTTTGCCCCTTGGTGAGAGCACGAGCACCCACTGGCCTTGCCAGTTTGGAACGTTTTGTATATAGCGCCACAATTCATTTCAGCTAATTTCAGTGGAATGCACACACTTGCGCCTCGCTTTTATAATTGATAGGCGGACTAGGCGTTTATTGCCAATTCAGTTTGCCCGTTGGTGAGAGCACGAACACACACTGGCCTTGCTAGTTTGGAACGTTTTGTATATAGCGCCACAATTCATTTCAGCTAATTTCAGTGGAATGCACACACTTGCGCCTCGCTTTTATAATTGATAGGCGGACTAGGCGTTTATTGCCAAGTCAGTTTGCCCGTTGGTGAGAGCAGGAGCACACACTTGCCTTCCAGTTTGGAACGCTTTGTATATAGCGCCACAATTCTTTTCAGCTAATTTCAGTGGAATGCACACACTTGCGCCTCGCTTTTATAATTGATAGGCGGACTAGGCGTTTATTGCCAATTCAGTTTGCCCGTTGGTGAGAGCAGGAGCACACACTTGCCTTGCCAGTTTGGAACGCTTTGTATATAGCGCCACAATTCTTTTCAGCTAATTTCAGTGGAATGCACACACTTGCGCCTCGCTTTTATAATTGATAGGCGGACTAGGCGTTTATTGCCAATTCAGTTTGCCCGTTGGTGAGAGCACGAACACACACTGGCCTTGCTAGTTTGGAACGTTTTGTATATAGCGCCACAATTCATTTCAGCTAATTTCAGTGGAATGCACACACTTGCGCCTCGCTTTTATAATTGATAGGCGGACTAGGCGTTTATTGCCAATTCAGTTTGGCCGTTGGTGAGAGCACGAGCACACACTGGCCTTGCCAGTTTGGAATGTTTTGTATATAGAGCCACAATTCATTTTAGCTAATTTCAGTGGAATGCACACACTTGCGCCTCGCTTTTATAATTGATAGGCGGACTAGGCGTTTATTGCCAATTCAGTTTGCCCGTTGGTGAGAGCACGAACACACACTGGCTTTGCTAGTTTGGAACGTTTTGTATATAGCGCCACAATTCATTTCAGCTAATTTCAGTGGAATGCACACACTTGCGCCTCGCTTTTATAATTGATAGGCGGACTAGGCGTTTATTGCCAATTCAGTTTGCCCGTTGGTGAGAGCACGAACACACACTGGCCTTGCTAGTTTGGAACGTTTTGTATATAGCGCCACAATTTATTTCAGCTAATTTCAGTGGAATGCACACACTTGCGCCTCGCTTTTATAATTGATAGGCGGACTAGGCGTTTATTGCCAAGTCAGTTTGCCCGTTGCTGAGAGCAGGAGCACACACTTGCCTTGCCAGTTTGGAACGCTTTGTATATAGCGCCACAATTCTTTTCAGCTAATTTCAGTGGAATGCACACATTTGCGCCTCGCTTTTATAATTGGTAGGCGGACTAGGCGTTTATTGTCAATTCAGTTTGCCCGTTGGTGAGATCACGAGCACACACTGGCCTTGCCAGTTTGGAATGTTTTGTATATAGCGCCACAATTCATTTCAGCTAATTTCAGTGGAATGCACACTCTTGCGCCTCGCTTTTATAATTGATAGGCGGACTAGGCGTTTATTGCCAATTCAGTTTGCACGTTGGTGAGAGCACGAACACACACTGGCCTTGCCAGTTTGGAATGTTTTGTATATAGCGCCACAATTCATTTCAGCTAATTTCAGTGGAATGCACACACTTGCGCCTCGCTTTTATAATTGGTAGGCGGACTAGGCGTTTATTGTCAATTCAGTTTGCCCGTTGGTGGGAGCACGAGCACACACTGGCCTTGCCAGTTTGGAATGTTTTGTATATAGCGCCACAATTCATTTCAGCTAATTTCAGTGGAATGCACACTCTTGCGCCTCGCTTTTATAATTGATAGGCAGACTAGGCGTTTATTGCCAATTCAGTTTGCACGTTGGTGAGAGCACGAACACACACTGGCCTTGCCAGTTTGGAACGTTTTGTATATAGCGCCACAATTCATTTCAGCTAATTTCAGTGGAATGCACACACTTGCGCCTCGATTTTATAATTGATATGCGGACTAGGCGTTTATTGCCAATTCAGTTTGCCCCTTGGTGAGAGCACGAACACACACTGGCCTTGCTAGTTTGGAACGTTTTGTATATAGCGCCACAATTCATTTCAGCTAATTTCAGTGGAATGCACACACTTGCGCCTCGCTTTTATAATTGATAGGCGGACTAGGCGTTTATTGCCAATTCAGTTTGCCCGTTGGTGAGAGCACGAACACACACTGGCCTTGCTAGTTTGGAACGTTTTGTATATAGCGCCACAATTCATTTCAGCTAATTTCAGTGGAATGCACACACTTGCGCCTCGCTTTTATAATTGATAGGCGGACTAGGCGTTTATTGCCAATTCAGTTTGCCCGTTGGTGAGAGCACGAACACACACTGGCCTTGCTAGTTTGGAACGTTTTGTATATAGCGCCACAATTCATTTCAGCTAATTTCAGTGGAATGCACACACTTGCGCCTCGCTTTTATAATTGATAGGCGGACTAGGCGTTTATTGTCAATTCAGTTTGCCCGTTGGTGAGAGCACGAGCACACACTGGCCTTGCCAGTTTGGAATGTTTTGTATATAGCGCCGCAATTCATTTCAGCTAATTTCAGTGGAATGCACACATTTGCGCCTCGCTTTTATAATTGATAGGCGGACTAGGCGTTTATTGCCAATTCAGTTTGCCCGTTGGTGAGAGCACGAACACACACTGGCCTTGCCAGTTTGGAACGTTTTGTATATAGCGCCACAATTCATTTCAGCTAATTTCAGTGGAATGCACACACTTGCGCCTCGCTTTTATAATTGATATGCGGACTAGGCGTTTATTGCCAATTCAGTTTGCCCCTTGGTGAGAGCACGTGCACCCACTGGCCTTGCCAGTTTGGAACGTTTTGTATATAGCGCCACAATTCATTTCAGCTAATTTCAGTGGAATGCACACACTTGCGCCTCGCTTTTATAATTGATAGGCGGACTAGGCGTTTATTGCCAATTCAGTTTGCCCGTTGGTGAGAGCACGAACACACACTGGCCTTGCCAGTTTGGAATGTTTTGTATATAGCGCCACAATTCATTTCAGCTAATTTCAGTGGAATGCACACACTTGCGCCTCGCTTTTATAATTGATAGGCGGACTAGGCGTTTATTGCCAATTCAGTTTGCCCGTTGGTGAGAGCACGAGCACACACTGGCCTTGCCAGTTTGGAATGTTTTGTATATAGCGCCACAATTCATTTCAGCTAATTTCAGTGGAATGCACACACTTGCGCCTCGCTTTTATAATTGATAGGCGGACTAGGCGTTTATTGCCAATTCAGTTTGCCCGTTGGTGAGAGCACGAACACACACTGGCCTTGCTAGTTTGGAACGTTTTGTATATAGCGCCACAATTCATTTCAGCTAATTTCAGTGGAATGCACACACTTGCGCCTCGCTTTTATAATTGATAGGCGGACTAGGCGTTTATTGTCAATTCAGTTTCCCGTTGGTGAGAGCACGAGCACACACTGGCCTTGCCAGTTTGGAATGTTTTGTATATAGCGCCACAATTCATTTCAGCTAATTTCAGTGGAATGCACACACTTGCGCCTCGCTTTTATAATTGGTAGGCGGACTAGGCGTTTATTGTCAATTCAGTTTGCCCGTTGGTGAGAGCAGGAGCACACACTGGCCTTGCCAGTTTGGAATGTTTTGTATATAGCGCCACAATTCTTTTCAGCTAATTTCAGTGGAATGCACACATTTGCGCCTCGCTTTTATAATTGGTAGGCGGACTAGGCGTTTATTGTCAATTCAGTTTGCCCGTTGGTGAGAGCACGAGCACACACTGGCCTTGCCAGTTTGGAATGTTTTGTATATAGCGCCACAATTCTTTTCAGCTAATTTCAGTGGAATGCACACATTTGCGCCTCGCTTTTATAATTGGTAGGCGGACTAGGCGTTTATTGTCAATTCAGTTTGCCCGTTGGTGAGAGCAGGAGCACACACTGGCCTTGCCAGTTTGGAATGTTTTGTATATAGCGCCACAATTCTTTTCAGCTAATTTCAGTGGAATGCACACACTTGCGCCTCGCTTTTATAATTGGTAGGCGGACTAGGCGTTTATTGTCAATTCAGTTTGCCCGTTGGTGAGAGCAGGAGCACACACTGGCCTTGCCAGTTTGGAATGTTTTGTATATAGCGCCACAATTCTTTTCAGCTAATTTCAGTGGAATGCACACATTTGCGCCTCGCTTTTATAATTGGTAGGCGGACTAGGCGTTTATTGTCAATTCAGTTTGCCCGTTGGTGAGAGCAGGAGCACACACTGGCCTTGCCAGTTTGGAATGTTTTGTATATAGCGCCACAATTCTTTTCAGCTAATTTCAGTGGAATGCACACATTTGCGCCTCGCTTTTATAATTGGTAGGCGGACTAGGCGTTTATTGTCAATTCAGTTTGCCCGTTGGTGAGAGCACGAGCACACACTGGCCTTGCCAGTTTGGAATGTTTTGTATATAGCGCCACAATTCATTTCAGCTAATTTCAGTGGAATGCACACACTTGCGCCTCGCTTTTATAATTGGTAGGCGGACTAGGCGTTTATTGTCAATTCAGTTTGCCCGTTGGTGAGAGCAGGAGCACACACTGGCCTTGCCAGTTTGGAATGTTTTGTATATAGCGCCACAATTCTTTTCAGCTAATTTCAGTGGAATGCACACACTTGCGCCTCGCTTTTATAATTGATAGGCGGACTAGGCGTTTATTGTCAATTCAGTTTGCCCGTTGGTGAGAGCACGAGCACACACTGGCCTTGCCAGTTTGGAATGTTTTGTATATAGCGCCACAATTCTTTTCAGCTAATTTCAGTGGAATGCACACATTTGCGCCTCGCTTTTATAATTGGTAGGCGGACTAGGCGTTTATTGTCAATTCAGTTTGCCCGTTGGTGAGAGCACGAGCACACACTGGCCTTGCCAGTTTGGAATGTTTTGTATATAGCGCCACAATTCATTTCAGCTAATTTCAGTGGAATGCACACACTTGCGCCTCGCTTTTATAATTGATAGGCGGACTAGGCGTTTATTGCCAATTCAGTTTGCCCGTTGGTGAGAGCAGGAGCACACACTTGCCTTGCCAGTTTGGAACGCTTTGTATATAGCGCCACAATTCTTTTCAGCTAATTTCAGTGGAATGCACACATTTGCGCCTCGCTTTTATAATTGGTAGGCGGACTAGGCGTTTATTGTCAATTCAGTTTGCCCGTTGGTGAGAGCACGAGCACACACTGGCCTTGCCAGTTTGGAATGTTTTGTATATAGCGCCACAATTCTTTTCAGCTAATTTCAGTGGAATGCACACATTTGCGCCTCGCTTTTATAATTGGTAGGCGGACTAGGCGTTTATTGTCAATTCAGTTTGCCCGTTGGTGAGAGCACGAGCACACACTGGCCTTGCCAGTTTGGAATGTTTTGTATATAGCGCCACAATTCTTTTCAGCTAATTTCAGTGGAATGCACACATTTGCGCCTCGCTTTTATAATTGGTAGGCGGACTAGGCGTTTATTGTCAATTCAGTTTGCCCGTTGGCGAGAGCACGAGCACACACTGGCCTTGCCAGTTTGGAATGTTTTGTATATAGCGCCACAATTCTTTTCAGCTAATTTCAGTGGAATGCACACATTTGCGCCTCGCTTTTATAATTGGTAGGCGGACTAGGCGTTTATTGTCAATTCAGTTTGCCCGTTGGTGAGAGCACGAGCACACACTGGCCTTGCCAGTTTGGAATGTTTTGTATATAGCGCCACAATTCATTTCAGCTAATTTCAGTGGAATGCACACACTTGCGCCTCGCTTTTATAATTGATAGGCGGACTAGGCGTTTATTGTCAATTCAGTTTGCCCGTTGGTGAGAGCACGAGCACACACTGGCCTTGCCAGTTTGGAATGTTTTGTATATAGCGCCACAATTCATTTCAGCTAATTTCAGTGGAATGCACACTCTTGCGCCTCGCTTTTATAATTGATAGGCGGACTAGGCGTTTATTGCCAATTCAGTTTGCCCGTTGGTGAGAGCACGAGCACACACTGGCCTTGCCAGTTTGGAATGTTTCGTATATAGCGCCACAATTCATTTCAACTAATTTCAGTGGAATGCACACACTTGCGCCTCGCTTTTATAATTGATAGGCGGACTAGGCGTTTATTGCCAATTCAGTTTGCCCCTTGGTGAGAGCACGAGCACCCACTGGCCTTGCCAGTTTGGAACGTTTTGTATACAGCGCCATAATTCATTTCAGCTAATTTCAGTGGAATGCACACACTTGCGCCTCGCTTTTATAATTGATAGGCGGACTAGGCGTTTATTGCCAATTCAGTTTGCCCGTTGGTGAGAGCACGAACACACACTGGCCTTGCTAGTTTGGAACGTTTTGTATATAGCGCCACAATTCATTTCAGCTAATTTCAGTGGAATGCACACACTTGCGCCTCGCTTTTATAATTGATAGGCGGACTAGGCGTTTATTGCCAATTCAGTTAGCCCGTTGGTGAGAGCACGAACACACACTGGCCTTGCCAGTTTGGAACGCTTTGTATATAGCGCCACAATTCTTTTCAGCTAATTTCAGTGGAATGCACACATTTACGCCTCGCTTTTATAATTGGTAGGCGGACTAGGCGTTTATTGTCAATTCAGTTTGCCCGTTGGTGAGAGCACGAGCACACACTGGCCTTGCCAGTTTGGAATGTTTTGTATATAGCGCCACAATTCATTTCAGCTAATTTCAGTGGAATGCACACACTTGCGCCTCGCTTTTATAATTGATAGGCGGACTAGGCGTTTATTGTCAATTCAGTTTGCCCCTTGGTGAGAGCACGAGCACCCACTGGCCTTGCCAGTTTGGAACGTTTTGTATACAGCGCCACAATTCATTTCAGCTAATTTCAGTGGAATGCACACACTTGCGCCTCGCTTTTATAATTGATAGGCGGACTAGGCGTTTATTGCCAATTCAGTTTGCCCGTTGGTGAGAGCACGAACACACACTGGCCTTGCTAGTTTGGAACGTTTTGTATATAGCGCCACAATTCATTTCAGCTAATTTCAGTGGAATGCACACACTTGCGCCTCGCTTTTATAATTGATAGGCGGACTAGGCGTTTATTGCCAATTCAGTTAGCCCGTTGGTGAGAGCACGAACACACACTGGCCTTGCCAGTTTGGAACGCTTTGTATATAGCGCCACAATTCTTTTCAGCTAATTTCAGTGGAATGCACACATTTACGCCTCGCTTTTATAATTGGTAGGCGGACTAGGCGTTTATTGTCAATTCAGTTTGCCCGTTGGTGAGAGCACGAGCACACACTGGCCTTGCCAGTTTGGAATGTTTTGTATATAGCGCCACAATTCATTTCAACTAATTTCAGTGGAATGCACACACTTGCGCCTCGCTTTTATAATTGATAGGCGGACTAGGCGTTTATTGTCAATTCAGTTTGCCCGTTGGTGAGAGCACGAGCACACACTGGCCTTGCCAGTTTGGAATGTTTTGTATATAGCGCCACAATTCTTTTCAGCTAATTTCAGTGGAATGCACACATTTGCGCCTCGCTTTTATAATTGGTAGGCGGACTAGGCGTTTATTGTCAATTCAGTTTGCCCGTTGGTGAGAGCACGAGCACACACTGGCCTTGCCAGTTTGGAATGTTTTGTATATAGCGCCACAATTCATTTCAGCTAATTTCTGTGGAATGCACACACTTGCGCCTCGCTTTTATAATTGATAGGCGGACTAGGCGTTTATTGTCAATTCAGTTTGCCCGTTGGTGAGAGCACGAGCACACACTGGCCTTGCCAGTTTGGAATGTTTTGTATATAGCGCCACAATTCATTTCAGCTAATTTCAGTGGAATGCACACACTTGCGCCTCGCTTTTATAATTGATAGGCGGACTAGGCGTTTATTGCCAATTCAGTTTGCCCGTTGGTGAGAGCACGAGCACACACTGGCCTTGCCAGTTTGGAATGTTTTGTATATAGCGCCACAATTCATTTCAGCTAATTTCAGTGGAATGCACACACTTGCGCCTCGCTTTTATAATTGATAGGCGGACTAGGCGTTTATTGCCAATTCTGTTTGCCCGTTGGTGAGAGCACGAACACACACTGGCCTTGCCAGTTTGGAACGTTTTGTATATAGCGCCACAATTCATTTCAGCTAATTTCAGTGGAATGCACACACTTGCGCCTCGCTTTTATAATTGATATGCGGACTAGGCGTTTATTGCCAATTCAGTTTGCCCCTTGGTGAGAGCACGAGCACCCACTGGCCTTGCCAGTTTGGAACGTTTTGTATATAGCGCCACAATTCATTTCAGCTAATTTCAGTGGAATGCACACACTTGCGCCTCGCTTTTATAATTGATAGGCGGACTAGGCGTTTATTGCCAATTCAGTTTGCCCGTTGGTGAGAGCACGAACACACACTGGCCTTGCTAGTTTGGAACGTTTTGTATATAGCGCCACAATTCATTTCAGCTAATTTCAGTGGAATGCACACACTTGCGCCTCGCTTTTATAATTGATAGGCGGACTAGGCGTTTATTGCCAAGTCAGTTTGCCCGTTGGTGAGAGCAGGAGCACACACTTGCCTTCCAGTTTGGAACGCTTTGTATATAGCGCCACAATTCTTTTCAGCTAATTTCAGTGGAATGCACACACTTGCGCCTCGCTTTTATAATTGATAGGCGGACTAGGCGTTTATTGCCAATTCAGTTTGCCCGTTGGTGAGAGCAGGAGCACACACTTGCCTTGCCAGTTTGGAACGCTTTGTATATAGCGCCACAATTCTTTTCAGCTAATTTCAGTGGAATGCACACACTTGCGCCTCGCTTTTATAATTGATAGGCGGACTAGGCGTTTATTGCCAATTCAGTTTGCCCGTTGGTGAGAGCACGAACACACACTGGCCTTGCTAGTTTGGAACGTTTTGTATATAGCGCCACAATTCATTTCAGCTAATTTCAGTGGAATGCACACACTTGCGCCTCGCTTTTATAATTGATAGGCGGACTAGGCGTTTATTGCCAATTCAGTTTGCCCGTTGGTGAGAGCAGGAGCACACACTTGCCTTGCCAGTTTGGAACGCTTTGTATATAGCGCCACAATTCTTTTCAGCTAATTTCAGTGGAATGCACACACTTGCGCCTCGCTTTTATAATTGATAGGCGGACTAGGCGTTTATTGCCAATTCAGTTTGCCCGTTGGTGAGAGCACGAACACACACTGGCCTTGCTAGTTTGGAACGTTTTGTATATAGCGCCACAATTCATTTCAGCTAATTTCAGTGGAATGCACACACTTGCGCCTCGCTTTTATAATTGATAGGCGGACTAGGCGTTTATTGCCAATTCAGTTTGCCCGTTGGTGAGAGCAGGAGCACACACTTGCCTTGCCAGTTTGGAACGCTTTGTATATAGCGCCACAATTCTTTTCAGCTAATTTCAGTGGAATGCACACACTTGCGCCTCGCTTTTATAATTGATAGGCGGACTAGGCGTTTATTGCCAATTCAGTTTGCCCGTTGGTGAGAGCACGAACACACACTGGCCTTGCCAGTTTGGAATGTTTTGTATATAGCGCCACAATTCATTTCAGCTAATTTCAGTGGAATGCACACACTTGCGCTTCGCTTTTATAATTGATAGGCGGACTAGGCGTTTATTGCCAATTCAGTTTGCCCGTTGGTGAGAGCAGGAGCACACACTTGCCTTGCCAGTTTGGAATGTTTTGTATATAGCGCCACAATTCATTTCAGCTAATTTCAGTGGAATGCACACACTTGCGCTTCGCTTTTATAATTGATAGGCGGACTAGGCGTTTATTGCCAATTCAGTTTGCCCGTTGGTGAGAGCACGAACACACACTGGCCTTGCCAGTTTGGAATGTTTTGTATATAGCGCCACAATTCATTTCAGCTAATTTCAGTGGAATGCACACTCTTGCGCCTCGCTTTTATAATTGATAGGCGGACTAGGCGTTTATTGCCAATTCAGTTTGCCCGTTGGTGAGAGCACGAACACACACTGGCCTTGCCAGTTTGGAATGTTTTGTATATAGCGCCACAATTCATTTCAGCTAATTTCAGTGGAATGCACACTCTTGCGCCTCGCTTTTATAATTGATAGGCGGACTAGGCGTTTATTGCCAATTCAGTTTGCCCGTTGGTGAGAGCACGAACACACACTGGCCTTGCCAGTTTGGAACGTTTTGTATATAGCGCCACAATTCATTTCAGCTAATTTCAGTGGAATGCACACTCTTGCGCCTCGCTTTTATAATTGATAGGCGGACTAGGCGTTTATTGCCAATTCAGTTTGCCCGTTTGTGAGAGCACGAACACACACTTGCCTTGCCAGTTTGGAATGTTTTGTATATAGCGCCACAATTCATTTCAGCTAATTTCAGTGGAATGCACACACTTGCGCTTCGCTTTTATAATTGATAGGCGGACTAGGCGTTTATTGCCAATTCAGTTTGCCCGTTGGTGAGAGCACGAACACACACTGACCTTGCCAGTTTGGAACGTTTTGTATATAGCGCCACAATTCATTTCAGCTAATTTCAGTGGAATGCACACACTTGCGCCTCGCTTTTATAATTGATAGGCGGACTAGGCGTTTATTGCCAATTCAGTTTGCCCGTTGGTGAGAGCACGAACACACACTGGCCTTGCCAGTTTGGAATGTTTTGTATATAGCGCCACAATTCATTTCAGCTAATTTCAGTGGAATGCACACTCTTGCGCCTCGCTTTTATAATTGATAGGCGGACTAGGCGTTTATTGCCAATTCAGTTTGCCCGTTGGTGAGAGCACGAACACACACTGACCTTGCCAGTTTGGAATGTTTTGTATATAGCGCCACAATTCATTTCAGCTAATTTCAGTGGAATGCACACTCTTGCGCCTCGCTTTTATAATTGATAGGCGGACTAGGCGTTTATTGCCAATTCAGTTTGCCCGTTGGTGAGAGCACGAGCACACACTGGCCTTGCCAGTTTGGAATGTTTTGTATATAGCGCCACAATTCATTTCAGCTAATTTCAGTGGAATGCACACACTTGCGCCTCGCTTTTATAATTGATAGGCGGACTAGGCGTTTATTGCCAATTCAGTTTGCACGTTGGTGAGAGCACGAACACACACTGGCCTTGCCAGTTTGGAACGTTTTGTATATAGCGCCACAATTCATTTCAGCTAATTTCAGTGGAATGCACACACTTGCGCCTCGCTTTTATAATTGATATGCGGACTAGGCGTTTATTGCCAATTCAGTTTGCCCGTTGGTGAGAGCACGAACACACACTGGCCTTGCCAGTTTGGAATGTTTTGTATATAGCGCCACAATTCATTTCAGCTAATTTCAGTGGAATGCACACTCTTGCGCCTCGCTTTTATAATTGATAGGCGGACTAGGCGTTTATTGCCAATTCAGTTTGCCCGTTGGTGAGAGCACGAGCACACACTGGCCTTGCCAGTTTGGAATGTTTTGTATATAGCGCCACAATTCATTTCAGCTAATTTCAGTGGAATGCACACACTTGCGCCTCGCTTTTATAATTGATAGGCGGACTAGGCGTTTATTGCCAATTCAGTTTGCACGTTGGTGAGAGCACGAACACACACTGGCCTTGCCAGTTTGGAACGTTTTGTATATAGCGCCACAATTCATTTCAGCTAATTTCAGTGGAATGCACACACTTGCGCCTCGCTTTTATAATTGATATGCGGACTAGGCGTTTATTGCCAATTCAGTTTGCCCGTTGGTGAGAGCACGAACACACACTGGCCTTGCCAGTTTGGAATGTTTTGTATATAGCGCCACAATTCATTTCAGCTAATTTCAGTGGAATGCACACTCTTGCGCCTCGCTTTTATAATTGATAGGCGGACTAGGCGTTTATTGCCAATTCAGTTTGCACGTTGGTGAGAGCACGAACACACACTGGCCTTGCCAGTTTGGAATGTTTTGTATATAGCGCCACAATTCATTTCAGCTAATTTCAGTGGAATGCACACTCTTGCGCCTCGCTTTTATAATTGATAGGCGGACTAGGCGTTTATTGCCAATTCAGTTTGCCCGTTGGTGAGAGCACGAGCACACACTGGCCTTGCCAGTTTTGAACGTTTTGTATATAGCGCCACAATTCATTTCAGCTAATTTCAGTGGAATGCACACTCTTGCGCCTCGCTTTTATAATTGATAGGCGGACTAGGCGTTTATTGCCAATTCAGTTTGCCCGTTGGTGAGAGCACGAACACACACTGGCCTTGCCAGTTTGGAATGTTTTGTATATAGCGCCACAATTCATTTCAGCTAATTTCAGTGGAATGCACACTCTTGCGCCTCGCTTTTATAATTGATAGGCGGACTAGGCGTTTATTGCCAATTCAGTTTGCCCGTTGGTGAGAGCACGAACACACACTGACCTTGCCAGTTTGGAACGTTTTGTATATAGCGCCACAATTCATTTCAGCTAATTTCAGTGGAATGCACACTCTTGCGCCTCGCTTTTATAATTGATAGGCGGACTAGGCGTTTATTGCCAATTCAGTTTGCCCGTTGGTGAGAGCACGAGCACACACTGGCCTTGCCAGTTTGGAATGTTTTGTATATAGCGCCACAATTCATTTCAGCTAATTTCAGTGGAATGCACACACTTGCGCCTCGCTTTTATAATTGATAGGCGGACTAGGCGTTTATTGCCAATTCAGTTTGCCCCTTGGTGAGAGCACGAGCACCCACTGGCCTTGCCAGTTTGGAACGTTTTGTATATAGCGCCACAATTCATTTCAGCTAATTTCAGTGGAATGCACACACTTGCGCCTCGCTTTTATAATTGATAGGCGGACTAGGCGTTTATTGCCAAGTCAGTTTGCCCGTTGGTGAGAGCAGGAGCACACACTTGCCTTGCCAGTTTGGAACGCTTTGTATATAGCGCCACAATTCTTTTCAGCTAATTTCAGTGGAATGCACACACTTGCGCCTCGCTTTTATAATTGATAGGCGGACTAGGCGTTTATTGCCAATTCAGTTTGCCCGTTGGTGAGAGCACGAGCACACACTGGCCTTGCCAGTTTGGAATGTTTTGTATATAGCGCCACAATTCATTTCAGCTAATTTCAGTGGAATGCACACACTTGCGCCTCGCTTTTATAATTGATAGGCGGACTAGGCGTTTATTGCCAATTCAGTTTGCCCGTTGGTGAGAGCAGGAGCACAGACTTGCCTTGCCAGTTTGGAACGCTTTGTATATAGCGCCACAATTCATTTCAGCTAATTTCAGTGGAATGCAAACTCTTGCGCCTCGCTTTTATAATTGATAGGCGGACTAGGCGTTTATTGCCAATTCAGTTTGCCCGTTGGTGAGAGCACGAGCACACTCTGGCCTTGCCAGTTTGGAATGTTTTGTATATAGCGCCACAATTCATTTCAGCTAATTTCAGTGGAATGCACACACTTGCGCCTCGCTTTTATAATTGATAGGCGGACTAGGCGTTTATTGCCAATTCAGCTTGCCCGTTGGTGAGAGCACGAACACACACTTGCCTTGCCAGTTTGGAACGCTTTGTATATAGCGCCACAATTCTTTTCAACTAATTTCAGTGGAATGCACACATTTGCGCCTCGCTTTTATAATTGATAGGCGGACTAGGCGTTTATTGCCAAGTCAGTTTGCCCGTTGGTGAGAGCAGGAGCACACACTTGCCTTGCCAGTTTGGAACGCTTTGTATATAGCGCCACAATTCTTTTCAGCTAATTTCAGTGGAATGCACACACTTGCGCCTCGCTTTTATAATTGATAGGCGGACTAGGCGTTTATTGCCAATTCAGCTTGCCCGTTGGTGAGAGCAGGAGCACACACTTGCCTTGCCAGTTTGGAACGCTTTGTATATAGCGCCACAATTCTTTTCAACTAATTTCAGTGGAATGCACACATTTGCGCCTCGCTTTTATAATTGATAGGCGGACTAGGCGTTTATTGCCAATTCAGTTTGCCCGTTGGTGAGAGCAGGAGCACACACTTGCCTTGCCAGTTTGGAACGCTTTGTATATAGCGCCACAATTCTTTTCAGCTAATTTCAGTGGAATGCACACACTTGCGCCTCGCTTTTATAATTGATAGGCGGACTAGGCGTTTATTGCCAATTCAGTTTGCCCGTTGGTGAGAGCAGGAGCACACACTTGCCTTGCCAGTTTGGAACGCTTTGTATATAGCGCCACAATTCTTTTCAGCTAAATTCAGTGGAATGCACACACTTGCGCCTCGCTTTTATAATTGATAGGCGGACTAGGCGTTTATTGCCAAGTCAGTTTGCCCGTTGGTGAGAGCAGGAGCACACACTTGCCTTGCCAGTTTGGAACGCTTTGTATATAGCGCCACAATTCTTTTCAGCTAATTTCAGTGGAATGCACACATTTGCGCCTCGCTTTTATAATTGGTAGGCGGACTAGGCGTTTATTGTCAATTCAGTTTGCCCGTTGGTGAGAGCAGGAGCACACACTGGCCTTGCCAGTTTGGAATGTTTTGTATATAGCGCCACAATTCATTTCAGCTAATTTCAGTGGAATGCACACTCTTGCGCCTCGCTTTTATAATTGATAGGCGGACTAGGCGTTTATTGCCAATTCAGTTTGCCCGTTGGTGAGAGCACGAACACACACTGACCTTGCCAGTTTGGAACGTTTTGTATATAGCGCCACAATTCATTTCAGCTAATTTCAGTGGAATGCACACACTTGCGCTTCGCTTTTATAATTGATAGGCGGACTAGGCGTTTATTGCCAATTCAGTTTGCCCGTTGGTGAGAGCAGGAGCACACACTTGCCTTGCCAGTTTGGAATGTTTTGTATATAGCGCCACAATTCATTTCAGCTAATTTCAGTGGAATGCACACACTTGCGCCTCGCTTTTATAATTGATAGGCGGACTAGGCGTTTATTGCCAATTCAGTTTGCCCGTTGGTGAGAGCACGAACACACACTGGCCTTGCCAGTTTGGAATGTTTTGTATATAGCGCCACAATTCATTTCAGCTAATTTCAGTGGAATGCACACACTTGCGCTTCGCTTTTATAATTGATAGGCGGACTAGGCGTTTATTGCCAATTCAGTTTGCCCGTTGGTGAGAGCAGGAGCACACACTTGCCTTGCCAGTTTGGAATGTTTTGTATATAGCGCCACAATTCATTTCAGCTAATTTCAGTGGAATGCACACACTTGCGCTTCGCTTTTATAATTGATAGGCGGACTAGGCGTTTATTGCCAATTCAGTTTGCCCGTTGGTGAGAGCACGAGCACACACTGGCCTTGCCAGTTTGGAATGTTTTGTATATAGCGCCACAATTCATTTCAGCTAATTTCAGTGGAATGCACACATTTGCGCCTCGCTTTTATAATTGATAGGCGGACTAGGCGTTTATTGCCAATTCAGTTTGCCCGTTGGTGAGAGCACGAACACACACTGGCCTTGCCAGTTTGGAATGTTTTGTATATAGCGCCACAATTCATTTCAGCTAATTTCAGTGGAATGCACACACTTGCGCTTCGCTTTTATAATTGATAGGCGGACTAGGCGTTTATTGCCAATTCAGTTTGCCCGTTGGTGAGAGCAGGAGCACACACTTGCCTTGCCAGTTTGGAATGTTTTGTATATAGCGCCACAATTCATTTCAGCTAATTTCAGTGGAATGCACACATTTGCGCCTCGCTTTTATAATTGATAGGCGGACTAGGCGTTTATTGCCAATTCAGTTTGCCCGTTGGTGAGAGCACGAACACACACTGGCCTTGCCAGTTTGGAATGTTTTGTATATAGCGCCACAATTCATTTCAGCTAATTTCAGTGGAATGCACACACTTGCGCCTCGCTTTTATAATTGATAGGCGGACTAGGCGTTTATTGCCAATTCAGTTTGCCCC
Source organism: Amblyomma americanum (assembly GCF_052857255.1). NCBI lineage: Eukaryota > Metazoa > Arthropoda > Arachnida > Ixodida > Ixodidae > Amblyomma > Amblyomma americanum. Next base: position 90,716,570 of record NC_135501.1, read on the forward strand.
TTGGTGAGAGCACGAGCACCCACTGGCCTTGCCAGTTTGGAACGTTTTGTATATAGCGCCACAATTCATTTCAGCTAATTTCAGTGGAATGCACACACTTGCGCCTCGCTTTTATAATTGATAGGCGGACTAGGCGTTTATTGCCAAGTCAGTTTGCCCGTTGGTGAGAGCAGGAGCACACACTTGCCTTGCCAGTTTGGAACGCTTTGTATATAGCGCCACAATTCTTTTCAGCTAATTTCAGTGGAATGCACACACTTGCGCCTCGCTTTTATAATTGATAGGCGGACTAGGCGTTTATTGCCAATTCAGTTTGCCCGTTGGTGAGAGCACGAGCACACACTGGCCTTGCCAGTTTGGAATGTTTTGTATATAGCGCCACAATTCATTTCAGCTAATTTCAGTGGAATGCACACACTTGCGCCTCGCTTTTATAATTGATAGGCGGACTAGGCGTTTATTGCCAATTCAGTTTGCCCGTTGGTGAGAGCAGGAGCACACACTTGCCTTGCCAGTTTGGAACGCTTTGTATATAGCGCCACAATTCATTTCAGCTAATTTCAGTGGAATGCAAACTCTTGCGCCTCGCTTTTATAATTGATAGGCGGACTAGGCGTTTATTGCCAATTCAGTTTGCCCGTTGGTGAGAGCACGAGCACACTCTGGCCTTGCCAGTTTGGAATGTTTTGTATATAGCGCCACAATTCATTTCAGCTAATTTCAGTGGAATGCACACACTTGCGCCTCGCTTTTATAATTGATAGGCGGACTAGGCGTTTATTGCCAATTCAGCTTGCCCGTTGGTGAGAGCACGAACACACACTTGCCTTGCCAGTTTGGAACGCTTTGTATATAGCGCCACAATTCTTTTCAACTAATTTCAGTGGAATGCACACATTTGCGCCTCGCTTTTATAATTGATAGGCGGACTAGGCGTTTATTGCCAAGTCAGTTTGCCCGTTGGTGAGAGCAGGAGCACACACTTGCCTTGCCAGTTTGGAACGCTTTGTATATAGCGCCACAATTCTTTTCAGCTAATTTCAGTGGAATGCACACACTTGCGCCTCGCTTTTATAATTGATAGGCGGACTAGGCGTTTATTGCCAATTCAGCTTGCCCGTTGGTGAGAGCAGGAGCACACACTTGCCTTGCCAGTTTGGAACGCTTTGTATATAGCGCCACAATTCTTTTCAACTAATTTCAGTGGAATGCACACATTTGCGCCTCGCTTTTATAATTGATAGGCGGACTAGGCGTTTATTGCCAATTCAGTTTGCCCGTTGGTGAGAGCAGGAGCACACACTTGCCTTGCCAGTTTGGAACGCTTTGTATATAGCGCCACAATTCTTTTCAGCTAATTTCAGTGGAATGCACACACTTGCGCCTCGCTTTTATAATTGATAGGCGGACTAGGCGTTTATTGCCAATTCAGTTTGCCCGTTGGTGAGAGCAGGAGCACACACTTGCCTTGCCAGTTTGGAACGCTTTGTATATAGCGCCACAATTCTTTTCAGCTAAATTCAGTGGAATGCACACACTTGCGCCTCGCTTTTATAATTGATAGGCGGACTAGGCGTTTATTGCCAAGTCAGTTTGCCCGTTGGTGAGAGCAGGAGCACACACTTGCCTTGCCAGTTTGGAACGCTTTGTATATAGCGCCACAATTCTTTTCAGCTAATTTCAGTGGAATGCACACATTTGCGCCTCGCTTTTATAATTGGTAGGCGGACTAGGCGTTTATTGTCAATTCAGTTTGCCCGTTGGTGAGAGCAGGAGCACACACTGGCCTTGCCAGTTTGGAATGTTTTGTATATAGCGCCACAATTCATTTCAGCTAATTTCAGTGGAATGCACACTCTTGCGCCTCGCTTTTATAATTGATAGGCGGACTAGGCGTTTATTGCCAATTCAGTTTGCCCGTTGGTGAGAGCACGAACACACACTGACCTTGCCAGTTTGGAACGTTTTGTATATAGCGCCACAATTCATTTCAGCTAATTTCAGTGGAATGCACACACTTGCGCTTCGCTTTTATAATTGATAGGCGGACTAGGCGTTTATTGCCAATTCAGTTTGCCCGTTGGTGAGAGCAGGAGCACACACTTGCCTTGCCAGTTTGGAATGTTTTGTATATAGCGCCACAATTCATTTCAGCTAATTTCAGTGGAATGCACACACTTGCGCCTCGCTTTTATAATTGATAGGCGGACTAGGCGTTTATTGCCAATTCAGTTTGCCCGTTGGTGAGAGCACGAACACACACTGGCCTTGCCAGTTTGGAATGTTTTGTATATAGCGCCACAATTCATTTCAGCTAATTTCAGTGGAATGCACACACTTGCGCTTCGCTTTTATAATTGATAGGCGGACTAGGCGTTTATTGCCAATTCAGTTTGCCCGTTGGTGAGAGCAGGAGCACACACTTGCCTTGCCAGTTTGGAATGTTTTGTATATAGCGCCACAATTCATTTCAGCTAATTTCAGTGGAATGCACACACTTGCGCTTCGCTTTTATAATTGATAGGCGGACTAGGCGTTTATTGCCAATTCAGTTTGCCCGTTGGTGAGAGCACGAGCACACACTGGCCTTGCCAGTTTGGAATGTTTTGTATATAGCGCCACAATTCATTTCAGCTAATTTCAGTGGAATGCACACATTTGCGCCTCGCTTTTATAATTGATAGGCGGACTAGGCGTTTATTGCCAATTCAGTTTGCCCGTTGGTGAGAGCACGAACACACACTGGCCTTGCCAGTTTGGAATGTTTTGTATATAGCGCCACAATTCATTTCAGCTAATTTCAGTGGAATGCACACACTTGCGCTTCGCTTTTATAATTGATAGGCGGACTAGGCGTTTATTGCCAATTCAGTTTGCCCGTTGGTGAGAGCAGGAGCACACACTTGCCTTGCCAGTTTGGAATGTTTTGTATATAGCGCCACAATTCATTTCAGCTAATTTCAGTGGAATGCACACATTTGCGCCTCGCTTTTATAATTGATAGGCGGACTAGGCGTTTATTGCCAATTCAGTTTGCCCGTTGGTGAGAGCACGAACACACACTGGCCTTGCCAGTTTGGAATGTTTTGTATATAGCGCCACAATTCATTTCAGCTAATTTCAGTGGAATGCACACACTTGCGCTTCGCTTTTATAATTGATAGGCGGACTAGGCGTTTATTGCCAATTCAGTTTGCCCGTTGGTGAGAGCAGGAGCACACACTTGCGTTGCCAGTTTGGAATGTTTTGCATATAGCGCCACAATTCATTTCAGCTAATTTCAGTGGAATGCACACACTTGCGCATCGCTTTTATAATTGATAGGCGGACTAGGCGTTTATTGCCAATTCAGTTTGCCCGTTGGTGAGAGCACGAGCACACACTGGCCTTGCCAGTTTGGAATGTTTTGTATATAGCGCCACAATTCATTTCAGCTAATTTCAGTGGAATGCACACATTTGCGCCTCGCTTTTATAATTGATAGGCGGACTAGGCGTTTATTGCCAATTCAGTTTGCCCGTTGGTGAGAGCACGAACACACACTGGCCTTGCCAGTTTGGAATGTTTTGTATATAGCGCCACAATTCATTTCAGCTAATTTCAGTGGAATGCACACATTTGCGCCTCGCTTTTATAATTGATAGGCGGACTAGGCGTTTATTGCCAATTCAGTTTGCCCGTTGGTGAGAGCAGGAGCACACACTTGCCTTGCCAGTTTGGAATGTTTTGCATATAGCGCCACAATTCATTTCAGCTAATTTCAGTGGAATGCACACATTTGCGCCTCGCTTTTATAATTGATAGGCGGACTAGGCGTTTATTGCCAATTCAGTTTGCCCGTTGGTGAGAGCACGAACAAACACTGGCCTTGCCAGTTTGGAATGTTTTGTATATAGCGCCACAATTCATTTCAGCTAATTTCAGTGGAATGCACACATTTGCGCCTCGCTTTTATAATTGATAGGCGGACTAGGCGTTTATTGCCAATTCAGTTTGCCCGTTGGTGAGAGCACGAACACACACTGGCCTTGCCAGTTTGGAATGTTTTGTATATAGCGCCACAATTCATTTCAGCTTATTTCAGTGGAATGCACACATTTGCGCCTCGCTTTTATAATTGATAGGCGGACTAGGCGTTTATTGCCAATTCAGTTTGCCCGTTGGTGAGAGCAGGAGCACACACTTGCCTTGCCAGTTTGGAACGCTTTGTATATAGCGCCACAATTCTTTTCAGCTAATTTCAGTGGAATGCACACATTTGCGCCTCGCTTTTATAATTGGTAGGCGGACTAGGCGTTTATTGCCAAGTCAGTTTGCCCGTTGGCGAGAGCAGGAGCACACACTTGCCTTGCCAGTTTGGAACGCTTTGTATATAGCGCCACAATTCTTATCAGCTAATTTCAGTGGAATGCACACATTTGCGCCTCGCTTTTATAATTGGTAGGCGGACTAGGCGTTTATTGTCAATTCAGTTTGCCCGTTGGTGAGAGCACGAGCACACACTGGCCTTGCCAGTTTGGAATGTTTTGTATATAGCGCCACAATTCATTTCAGCTAATTTCAGTGGAATGCACACTCTTGCGCCTCGCTTTTATAATTGATAGGCGGACTAGGCGTTTATTGCCAATTCAGTTTGCCCGTTGGTGAGAGCACGAACACACACTGGCCTTGCCAGTTTGGAATGTTTTGTATATAGCGCCACAATTCATTTCAGCTAATTTCAGTGGAATGCACACACTTGCGCTTCGCTTTTATAATTGATAGGCGGACTAGGCGTTTATTGCCAATTCAGTTTGCCCGTTGGTGAGAGCACGAGCACACACTGGCCTTGCCAGTTTGGAATGTTTTGTATATAGCGCCACAATTCATTTCAGCTAATTTCAGTGGAATGCACACACTTGCGCCTCGCTTTTATAATTGATAGGCGGACTAGGCGTTTATTGCCAATTCAGCTTGCCCGTTGGTGAGAGCACGAACACACACTGTCCTTGCCAGTTTGGAATGTTTTGTATACAGCGCCACAATTCATTTCAGCTAATTTCAGTGGAATGCACACAATTGCTCCTCGCTTTTATAATTGACAGGCGGACTAAGCGTTTATTGCCAATTCAGCTTGCCCGTTGGTGAGAGCACGTACACACACTGGCCTTGCCAGTTTGGAACGTTTTGTATACAGCGCCACAATTCATTTCAGCTAATTGCAGTGGAATGGACACACTTGCGCCTCGCTTGGGAAGAGGTTCGGCAAAACCAGTTGTCTCCCAAGAGAGGTGGCAGTGGTGTGGCGCACGTCAAACGTGGCTTTTCCTTTTGAAGACACCTCAGACGAAGCCAGTCCTTTTGTACCTATCAGCCGATGTCACCCTCGATGTTGTACAATCATCCAACTTAGGAAATCTGTCTGATCTTGCGAGTTTTTTTTTTTTGCACTTTCAACTTGGTTGTTTTCTAAGTTTGCTCTATGGGGTGTTTTGAGTTCTGACAGTGTCAGCACGCTATATGTAAAGTTAAACTTTAATGTTTCAAGTTTGCTTCCAACGACAATGTGGTCCAGTCCTGCCTGTGAGTGAGGCCAGAAACGGCAAGCCTCAAAACGAATAGGACTTTGGTAACAGTATAACAGTAGACTTGATTCATAACGGCTATGTAAGCAGTATGCTAAAATGTGACATGATAGGTTTCACACAGCGCAGCTTCAAAGGGAGGTGGCAAACGGTACAAGAGTTGCTGTGGCTTTTCTGCTTTTGACGACCGTCAAATTCTACCAGGTTTTGTTTAAAAGCAGTTTATGACAAGTGGCTTCAGACACAATTGATATCAGTTGTGCACTATACATCACCTATTTCTGTTTTTGAACGGCAATTTGATCAGGGCTCCATATATTATGGCCAGTTCGCCGCATTCATTAGAATATTCATATAATCGGACATTCAATACTGAGGCAAAACATTTAAAAAGCTCTACTGCGTCCATACAACCCTAAACACTGCATCAGATGTGTCCTAGAATCTCGAACGTTTCTATTGAGCGAAAGCGAAAATTACGGGATTGCAGCAACTAAACGGTAGAAGCACATTCTCGTTTTCATGTGTGTGACACTTTGTGGTGAATATTGGCGTAGGCTCTTTCCCGCAGTATTTTGCACGTGGTATACTGATTGAAATTGATGCAAGTTGTGGCGTTTTCATAGGTTAGATAAGATTCTTTCCATGAAGAAAAATAGCTTAAGCGCAAAAAACAAGTGAAATTTATTTTTCGCTGCATCAGTTTTGGGCATTAAGGATAGTCAACTCTAGCCAGCGGGCCATTCTGATGCTGAATATTAAGTTATGTTAATTAGCTTTCTTTTAAAACAGGAACTAGGAAAACGAAAAATATTTGCGGCTTTAAGGTCATTCATATACACCCGTGTGGCCTAAGTGCCGAAAAGAACACTGCCAGGTTCTAATTCAGTGCTGTCAACCTGATTGCAATGAAACCTTGTTATACGCAATCTTAAGTTGCTTTAAGAGAACACTGTATTTTGAACTGCGGTACTAGGTGCTATATCAATTTTAGTTGAAAAACAGATACATGCAGTTGTTTTATCTGAGTTTAAAGCGTTTGTGCTGGTTACCACTCAAAATATTTCAACTTTATCATAATCATTAAAATCTCGCTTTTGCATCTTGAATGGAGCAGTATCGAGAAAATAGATGCAAGTAGGCCTTCCGAGCATCTTTTTAAAGCCACGTGTTTGAGTTTTCCTCGATACCGTAGTCCACCTGCCGTGCTGCGTAATTATTCACTTGTTCAGTTCAGAATAAGGTTATGGAAGTTCATGATTTCAAAACGAATAAATAGATCAACTTTTACCATAACTAATTTCAAAAGCATATTTTTTTACTTATACTAGACAACATGCTCGCAATACGTTTTTGTGTAATTTAATCGGCCTTTCTGCCCTGTAACTACGCCTATATACTTCATCGTATATAGCGTATATTTCTGCTGATCATAGTGAGTACCGGAAGAAACATCGGCCCTTTATAAAGATCCCGAACAGGAATTGGGAAATATATGGTCCTGAAACTCTGCTAAAACTGCATAGACTGTCTTAGTCCTACAGCTAAACGCCCTCTTTGAGGTAAATGGATACCCATCTGACAGACGTACTTCTTTGTGTTGTGCTCTATTCTATGCATCCTATAGTAATGTATCGAACGGGAAACATTTTCTAGAATTAAATGACCATTGTTTGCTTGTCTTATTTTCCATGTTAGTTCACTCACTATCGTTATTTCATTTGTAGCTTAACATCACTAGTAAAGATACAAGCAGCACCGAATGCTGCATTAACAATAAAAAAATTTAAAATTGAAGGGAAAACTTTGCGAATAAAAGAAACACCTGCCAATAGCTTTAGTATTTTGAGAAAGCTTCCAACTACATTTTAACTGTTTGTTTACTGGGGAGCAAATAATGAGATGGATATCAATATTCTGCATGTCATCGCAATAGAAGAACTGTAACTATAGAATGCGCTCCTTTTCAGAAGTTCAGAACAGATGTGTCACACAAGGTGGAGCTTTTAAATTTAGCGGCGTTTTGAAAAACCATCATGTATTCCTTAGGCAACGTTTATCTCTGAACAGTTGTTTTCTACGACTACACGGGCTGCTACAGAAACAAAATACTAAATCAACGTTTCAAATGCGAAATTTCAGCATAATTCTTTTGACAAATGGAAGCACAGTAAGCTTTATTTGAAAAGTTGGCTAATCCATATCTTCTATTGTCTGTGTTTGCTCAAAGAAGCATTTTCCTACTAAATTAGTCTAAAAATGTTGTACACCGCCTTTTCTCAGTGCCTTCTTTGTGCTTCGCTTTCTTGGTTTTGCGCAACAGTACTAGTATTTTATAAAAACATTTATATAAGTTGCATATCAGTCGCATGAAAGCGATGGAAAGGCTTCGGCTAAGTAGATGAAAAGTCGTCGGCAGTTCAGGGTTGGCAGTCCACTTTTGAAATTATAAAATGCTACCTGTGCTTTGCATTATAAATCTACAAGCTAGTGCCTATGCACCACAATCTGAGCTCTCCCTCCAAGGGGGAAGTTTTGTGGAGATATCTCCTTCAGGAAATTATTGAGGAAAAACGCAAACTGCCAGCCGGCGGAATTGCAACTTGCCTTGTTAAAACCGCTGGCATACGCATGGCATAAACGGATAACGCAGCAGCCGCGATCGACCTCCTGTAAGGACGAACATTAAATGAAATTTTATCGAAAGGAACAATTGATTAATTAGAAGGTTGCAAACAAAACACTTTAAATAACCGAAGGCGATCACTGGACAGAAATGAACACTGCTCTTGCCACTACATTGCCTAGTCGAAATATATGACCAGCCTATATCCCATACGGTGCTCTGCTGATTGTGAAAGAAAGATTGCTGGGCCTCTTGGTTCAAGATTACTGCCGAAAACAATCGCAAACACGGGACAGAGAACGGAACAACACACACAGCGCTTAGTGTGTTGTTTGTTTCATGTGTCCTGGTTCGCGCTGTTTTCAACAGTAATCTGCAGATTGTGCTATGGCAGCGGCTGTCCACTATTTTAGATTCAAGTGACTGGGTTTCGTGTGACCTTATTTTGAGATGTTTAACCAGGAAAACTCTTCCGTACCGACAGACGTATAGCGCTCTTAATACAAGTACTATGCGGAACCTCATCAAAAAGTGAAGGTCACAGCTGTGCAAAAAATTATCTGCGGCTAAATATCTGCTGAGCCTGGTAAGGCAGCGAAAGCTGTGATATATCGATCAAGTAGACGCGGATTGGCGTCTGTAACGTTGAATCTGTTTCGCACACTAGAGCACTGGAGAGGCAGCGCGCCCATCCTGCCACCCTGGCAGGTGGCAGATAAATGAATGGTTGATAGAGTAAGGTTGGTAACCCAATCAACGCTCCGGCGTGTTCTAAAGCCCTCTACCGGCGAATAGAATGGTCAAAGGTCAAGTGGTGAGACACCATGGTGGACCACATATAGTAAAGCCCAAAGCCACACTCGCCCTCTGGCTCACTTGAAGGTCGACCAGCAATGTACGGCGAAGTCGGCTTTACCTTGCGTAGTAAAGCTTGATCTTCAAAACCATACTTTGCGACCTACCGCGCCGAGACTGTCAGAACTGGTGCCCTCGTGCCGTTTTTGAGCAGTCATGGCCAGAAAAATGAGGTGCTCGTAGTGACATACATAGAAACACTTATTATAACCACAGCTAGAGTACATTCCTGGCCTAGATTTACTTCGCGCTTTTTAATGGCGGCAAATAACCTTCGACATTCTAGTTAAAGAAGATATGATGTGTACTTCCGGAAGCGCTCTCGCCGTTGCAAGGAATGTAACGCCGCTGTTCGTGATCTCTAAAATCGAAGAAATGATTATACTTCTGAAATATTCTCAGGTGTTCTTACCTTAATAAAAGCAGGCTTAATGTCCAACTCGAAAATAACCTCCTTACATTTGAAGAATGCGTCTGTTATTCTCCTTGTTGCTACCGCTGTCTCCCATGGATCTGAAAAAAAAATGTATTTGCTGAGCAATTACAGCTTGCTGATTTTGTGAAATGGAATGAATAGACAACATCTTCAAGTCACTGTAGATGGGTGACTCCAGTAAAACAGTTTGCGGGGCTTGTTTGTAATGCATTTTTATTTCTTGAATTTAAAGAATGCTCTATTTAGATGAATACACAGAAAGACATTACAGGACGGGCGCTGACTACAACTATATTTATCCACAATCATATAATGCTGTTTAATTTCAAAAAAGAAAATAAATAGCCTGCAATGGTAATATCTCGTGCGCTTTACTCTAAAAGCCGCCGCGGTGGCTCAGTGGTTATGGCTCTCGGCTGCTGACCCGAAAGACGTGGGTTCGATGCCAGTGCACGTTAAAAAACCCCAGGTTGTCGAAATTTCCGGAGACCTCCACTAAGGCGTCCCTCATACCCTGAGTCGCTTTGTGACTTGAAACCGCCATAAACTAAACTTTACTCTAAAAATAAATAAACCACATCTCTAAAAATAATCAGCGCGTATGTAACTTGCGAATGCTATCTTCTTCCGTGCCGCTTCTATCTTGCTTCCGTCGCGCGCGGGCTGGAGATAGGGCGAACGAGAGAACACGGCTCGTTTCTCTCCCCTCCATATTTCTACCCTAACGCAATTTCTTTGGATTCGATTGCTCGAGAGCCGAGCGTGCTGGCGTAATTATGATGTGATCGCGTAGTGCAGCCTTTACCAGAGAGAAGAAATCGTCGGCTACTGCTGAAGACGTGGCATTTGCGATGCCAGTGTAAAAGTATTCCCTCCCCGTCGAGTCACACAGATCCACCGAAGTTACTTAAGACCAATACGATGTGTTTAGGAAATTTCGGAGCAACAGTTGTACTAGATGGAGTTAAAAATTAGGGAGAAATCTGAAGGCCGGTTTGGGCTTGTCGGACGCTCGTCGCGAGCAAGGATAATGACACGCTGACCGGTGGTCGTACACACAGCGGTTAGCAGTACACACCTTTTTTCGAGTTGGTGCATTGCAATCACGTACAACCGCAAAAAAAAATAAGGAGAAAAAAAAGGACTTGGACAACAAGAGCGCTTTGTTGTCAAAGTCCTTCTTTGTGGTTTGCAGTACGAAGACAACTTCGGGACTTCGTTCGCTCGTCCGGCGACTATTTGCCGGTTGGGGCAGCAACTCCAACTTCTTAGTAAATAGAACTATTAATAAGGACGGGATCGAAATACAAGGCAGTATCAGAAAAAGGAGGTTTAAAAGACAAGCTGTTAAAAAGTGGCCGTGACTGAGACTCGGTGCGCTCCTCGCTAGGTCCTGTTTGCAGCTGGCTTCGATCATTTCGATAACTGGGCGGAGCTATGCCATTCCAGCTCTCACTTAATTTCTACCAGGAGCAGTGCAACGGCACCCTACATACAAGTGGGCGGCACCCAGGGCTTGCCACAGGCCGACTAAGTGAACAATGCTCTTCCTAGAACGTACAGGGCGAGCAGCTTCACATATGCATCTCGCTACAACTGCCACCCACCGAAGCGCCTCCGCATCGGCATTTACTGTCACTGCTTGTAGTAAACAGAACCCACCGGCTAGCTGGACAGTTCTATCGTTTCAGAGGTCGCCAACCGTAATACCCCCCCCCTCATTGAGAGCTCATCGCAGCGTGTTTTATTTAAGGCCACGACCCGTCACGAGAACTCCTCAAAGACAAGGCTCTAAAATTCTTAAGTAAATTTCTTGCAGTGCTTGTCAATGAATTTATTATTGTCAACCTCGCCACTACATCCTATTATTAGAAGTGCACCAGCCTTGCCGACAGTTTTAACTCCATATTTTAAAATATTATATCAAAGAATATCGTGTAACAAAACGCCGCGCATGGTTACGTTGTTGATAGGTTGGTTGGTTATTATAGAAAGGAAATGGCGCAATATCTGTCTAACAATTCTTTCACCCCATTCTTTATCCCTTCCCTTAGGGCGCGGAAAAAGAAGGCATACAGGAGGGAATGAGAGAATAAAGTTGCACGCATGGTACTTTTGTCTAAAAAAAACGGCCATTCCTACCGCTACGAGGTTTGCGCCCCGCCTCCTCTTACATCTGTGGGCCAATGTTTGACATGATTCCCCCTCTTTGTACGACCAGAACATGCCGCATAGTTTGGATTGTAACCTCGCAATATCAAGATTTATTCTCTAGAAGCATTCAACTTGCAGGATATCGAGAGATTAAAGTAACGCGTCACACAAAAGTGCCTAATTTTGTTTCATGGGCTAGGAACATGTTTTTTTCAGTGCAAACAAGCACTTATGAATTCTAATTTCCTTCCAAAACACACCGCGTATATAGCTCAGCAATATTTCACTTAGCCCCACACTTTTCACTTACTAAGCTTGTACTTGCACGAACCGAGACCGTTTCCGTAGGATGCTAGCAGAAACACAATGAACATGAGACCTGCGATAGCCAAAAGATTCATGGCGAAAACGGGGCTACTCGATGGGATAGAAAAGCTTTCATATCAAAGATACGAGGTGGTGCCATTATTTATTCACTAGCTCTAAAGCCTGTACTCTAGCTACGATCAATCACTGCTTGCACAGCTCGCAGTCTCTGTTTGCCTTCCTGTACCATTCACGATCGCTTTTTATTGGAATAGCAGGCGGGCGAGCCTCGGAACGCATGCTTCTTAATGCTGAGTGCTTTACTAACTGGGGAATGTGAGCATCAAGAAGTGAGCCAACGTTATTTTTGCGCTCTAGCCTGTCGTAGTTGACTCAGGTCATTTGTTTGAGTAGTTAAACCTTTTAATTAAAAGGGACTGGTTCAAGGTCAATGATATCTCAGAAATTGGTGGTCTTTCTTTTTATGCCTTGCTTTCCGTTATACCAGCACGAATCGCCTCTTCTTGTTACAAAATCTTGCCAGTAAGTCTCAATATTCAAAGCTCTCAGCTGAAGTAACAACAATGACAAACTGACTTCAACGAATTACTTACTTTGCGCTGGAAAAAAGTATCCGATGTAAAACATTTATGATTTCTTTGTCTTGACTTCTTAGTGAAAGCTTTAGTTTACTTACCCGCATGAAGCTGCGTCGGTTTGGTCTTGCAGTAACTGCTTTCTGTTGCAAAAATATCCAACATGAAGTGTTTGCAGAAAAAAACCCTTGAGCTTCTTCAAACAGTCTTTGCGAATAAACGCTCACAGTTCAGTGGCAAATGCTTCTTTCATGCTGTATTGGCCGTGTATCTATTACTTGTATTACACGCAGTGGCTTAAAATGCATTCTTACATAAAGCCAAAACATTTCGCGCGGGATTTGCTATTGCCACTTCTGTCAGCCTTGAAGCAGGAGGCAACGACAGCGGTACTTTTTTCACGCCTCTCCTTTGCTCACAAAACAGGCAACTGATGCTCTTGAACATGTTTTCTCTTCTCCTAAATATCTGGCAACTCCAATCATTTCATTTATTAAATAACTTTATTATCAAAAGTAATCAATTATTGAACGCATTTGGAGATATGTACTGAAGCTCTGAAATACCTACACACTCATGCATCAATTAAAATAAGAGGATATGCAGTTTTATCTCTATATATGAACCTAAATACAATTTTGTTCTTCGATACATAAGCACGTCAGTTTTCAATATAGGATAATAGGCTACTAGGCCTAGTATCTTTCCATTGTGGTTGCTAAGGATCTGAGGAGTGATTTATACTTCCATTTTAGTTTGGCACAAACCCAACCAAATTATGTGAGGATTTTTCGCTGCTAACGATACTTGTATTGGTTTTATTCGAAAATTGCTGCGAACTAAACTTGTTCCAAAAAGAAAAGAGTACCTTTTTTGATAAGCGCTACACCACAGAAAAAAGAATCAATAAGAATTGAAGTACAAAATTAGGTACAGGGATAAACAAATACAGAATAATGCACGCAATTTGTAAGTACGCTCTGATATCTCGCTAGTGCGCTATTAAAAATTCCACTTTCAGAAAGAACTTTATTAGGGCTCATAAGAATGGAGAGAGACGTGCTCAGTCTTTTGGCCGGAAACTCCAACCTGAAGTTGCTTTCTGAAAAAAACAAAACTATTATCTGTGCGAATGTTTGCGGGTAAAGATTACTTGCATGGTTCAAATTTGATTGGCTTGAGGAGGTCTGCATGCAAATTTTTCCTCGAGCCAGCTTGTGGGTTTCAAAGCACCAATGCACGCCGCTGCAGCAATAAACATTATCCAGCGAAGCGTTGTTTTATGGACGCGCCAAATTCAATAGGCAAAAAGATTTAGTTTTACTTGCGTCTGCGCCGAGGATCAAGTATTAACGGAACATTCTCTACCTTTAAGATCTTGCATAGATAATGACTGAAGTAATATGCCTAAGGTGAGTGTGCAGTAGGGTTGTCCCGGAAAACGAAGTGAACTTCGGAGAAACTTAAAACAATATCTAGTCTCTTTTCACAAATGAAACCATGAGGCGACTTTACTACTCGCTCATTTTTTTGTTTTTTTTTTTGAATAGCAACTTTTGTGAGGGTAGGCAAGAAAAAATATGCCTATAATGACGAGCGAAACAGTTAGGCTAATGAGGCGCTAAACGCAATCAAAACTGATGAAATGCAGAAAACCTCCCCTGGAATATCTGGAAAATTTAACGAAAATTTAACCCTTTGTACCACTTTCTCGCAATTAAGAGCTATTTTTCAGGTAAAGGGGAGTTTCTTGCTTAATATATGTTTAAAAAATTGTTTTGCTGACGTGTTTGTTGCGCATATATTAGCCTGTGGACAGAAAGCCGACGCAAGACATGGAAACAATTCTCTGCTATTTTAATTGAAACAAGTTTGTGCTCCCTTCATCTACTGTTAATTGTCGGGTTTCAGATCCCTAAGCGAAGCAAGATTTGTAGGTTACACCCTAGAGCAGGGTTGCGCATTCACTTCGACCACGTGTGTTTCTTTAACGTGCAATCACAATCCACAGCGGACGAGCGTGTATGTAATTCGTCTCCATCAAAATACCGTTGCAGCAAATGACGTGAAACGACCTTTAAATCAGGAATCGAACAAAAAATCACTGCCTCATCGCTGGGGGTGCTTTCTTTAATCTGATCGTGTAACCAATTATTGCGTGATATTGTACCTCTTTATATACTTGTAGCCAAATATTGTTGCATTGGTCCCATACATCGAATCTGATTTTCTCTAAGTAAGTTGCAACTATCAGAATACAGTTTCTTACAAACGACCTTTCTGAATTCTTTATGTCGCTACAAATGTATATACATTATCAAAACCAAGGAGAGTTGGTTTGCTTACGTTCTGCTATGTTGATACGATAATTTACAGACATTTCAAAATTAGCCCTTTTCTCTGATGCGGTTCTATGTAAGGTCAATCTATTCTTGTCGCATGGAGTTGCAGAAAAAAATAATTATTCTTAATTAACTGTCTTTAACTTGTTAAATTGTTAACTCCCTTGAATGCAATCCCGGATTGTTTTGGATGCGTCATAGATTTAAGAGGCGAGACAGAATTTTTGCAGTGAAAAAATTTCTGAAGGGAGAATACGCCCATCACTACCGTCGGTCCACTGTAGCTGTTAGCATAGCAGACAGAGGGCTCTGCGCTCACCGTAGGCTTCTCTAATTCCAAACACTACACCGCAAAGAGGCGCACATTCGTTATATCTGGCTACTTGTTAAAAGAAAACAGTACCGCATTTTTCCGCGATCGAGCTGCACGAAATCTGCCTTAGGAGAACGAGGGGTCTCCGCTTCAAGGATGTCTCTTGAGATCGTGAGCCTGGAATGTGCTGCACACCAGCGTCTCTGAACGTCACGGTGGTTTTTCATCCGCCCGTTTTCATTAAATTAATTCAATATTGATTTGTTTTAGATCCCCCCCGCCCCCGGGGTATTAAGTAATGCGCGGAATCGGCAAAAGACATGATGGAAATCAAATTCGCGTATGTCAAGATGAACAAGAAGTCAGTTAAATTTTCAGCGAACATAGATGGGCAGGTCATGACGATATGCTGGTGATAGCTGCTTCAATCTTTAGGTGCGCATAGAAAGAAGGAGGCAGAAAAAAAAACAGTTCTGGCGCGTGAAAGGATAAGGTTGAAGGGAGTAGCCGGTGCGTTGCGATAGGTACGATGCTGGCATGATGTGAGGTGAACCATTAAGCGATGAGTAGTAGAACTTGTGCCACAGTAACAGAGTGGCTAGGTGACAAATGAACGGAAAAGGCAATATTGAGGGTTGAGCTATCAGAGTTGAAACCTTGACGTCTATGAAGTAGAATTGATGAACCGTATACTGCTTTTAGATCGTTTGTGAGGCTAACATGGTGAGGGTTCAATATGGCGGGTGCACATTCTGGCTTAGGCCGAATGACTCACTTGTCGGCGGCCAAATTAACGTGCTTTCGGCAGATCCGAAGGCGATATTGAATATATTTCTTAGTTTCCTTAGCTTATGACATCACGTTAGCGATATGGACATTACATAATCTGAGGACTAAGAATTTCTAAAATGATGAAGATTTTATGGACTGCTTAGCGATTTTTACTAAAAGACATGAATTCGCTTGCGACAGGTCTTGCCTGGCCTTGGACAGTTGCCAAAGGCTGCCGTGTTTCAGTCGCTCTACTGTTCTGCTGTAGGTGAGCCCCGTGTAAAAAATACTTAATGTGATTATGTTACGTGTACGGGTTCGTGTAGAGTGGATATTTTGTGCCACTGCAACTGGATGATGCAGAAGGATGAACGAGTGCAACAAGTATGTACATGCTGTTAAAGCCTCTTCCTATGTAAACAGTAGTTAAGTGAATACTATTCTGACAGGGAGTCTTGCATTCCAGGTGTTAACGGCATTTTTACTAAAAGATATGACGAGAGTCCCCATGAGTGACGTGTCTGTTTCATTGCTTGCTCAGAGAAAACGTTTTTTCTAGGTAAGCAATAGTCGCTCCTTTACACTGTTCAAGTAAAAGCATCAGTATGCCTCATAAGTTTTTCTTGAATGACTGAAGGTGCTTCCAGAGCATTCCCTCTTTTCTTTTCTTGTTGCTCAAACAGCATTCAAAATAGCGTCTAGGGGTTGCACGTGAGAATGTTTTTGCGTTCACGCAAGTACACATTTGGGTGACCAAGTTCTAAGCCTCCTTGTGTGACCTTTTTGATCGCTGTTTTTTTGCTTGTTTATGTAATTGTATCCTCAAGGCCGTACATGAATTCTAAAAGGGTTTGGGCAGATAAAGTAACAGCAAAAAATGTTAAAAAACATATACATAAATGAATAATCCTAAGTATATAATCCTTGAAAACCCAATAAATTCATTATTACAGAGTAATACTCTCAGCGTTTATACAATGTTAAACAAATCCAAAAAAATAGACGGCGAGGTTGTGCGAAGCAGCGCGGAAAACAAACGTTTCACAGCTTATGAGAAAGCATAAAGACCCATGCAAAAAGCCAGACACCTCAAGACATTGCCCTTTTCTTCTTCGTCGTTTCGAAATGATCTACTCAGCAATGGCCACTTGTTAAATGTCTGCCAAGACCCGTTCTGAAAGCTTCAGAATCCGTTTCTCGTGAGGCGCACTGCAGTGGTATCGGAATACCTAAGTGAGCGTTGATCATTGCCTGTGCCTGCACTTTCTGTTGACATCATTGATTCAAACATTTTTTTTGGCGCGTTCAGATAATGGAAGCTGTGAATGAACTCATCAAGTTCGAGGGAAGTGAGCTTCCAGATTGCTTGTAGACAAGTGTTCCGCCGTTCTTAGGTGTTGGCGTAGTTCCTTGCTCGCTGAGTTGTGCTTTGAATATTATGTATATACAGAAGACATCTGCATTCAGTTGTATGTGGCACCCATTCACATCTACCTTCTTTATTTCCCGAATTGACAAGACCATCATGCATACAATGTCGTCTCGGTAAGCGCATTGTGTCTGCTTCTTGCTGGTCCTGTAGTTTTATTATCTTTCATGATAAAAAAAATGAATTTCCTTTTCATGTTTTTCACATGAATCGGAAAGCAATGTGCAGAGGTACAATTCATGCAGTTTTTCATAACAAAGATGATTAGGTACCTGTGTTCACCCAAACACTCGCCACTCTTTCATTCAAGGCAACATTCTTTGCATGTATGCAATGCAAAATATGCGTAAAGGAAGGCCTTGTACATAATAGTGCATTCCTTCGGTATCTGGACAGCTATATTTGTGTAAGATGCACAACAATCCTCAGGGGATTTTTCAGTTTGGTGCGTTGACAGTGAAGCGCTGCACGTGCCAGCCCAGCGTTGCGTGTCTGCTTGTGCGAATGGTGTTTACAAAGCCGACGACGTCGAAGAGCGTGGCGAGCACGAAGAGCGGAGAGGTGACGTGTGAGAAAACGGACTTGGGAAGGTAGACAGTGCAGCGGAGGTCGTGTAATTCAAGCGTGGAGGTGGCAACCGTCGGACGTTGGGTCCGTGCTGCCCTGGACCTCCCTTGGATGAACAACGCGAGGTTGCTGCGTTCCTTTCAAGCGTGGAGGTGGCCGAAAACGGACGTAGGGTCCGTTTTACCGGAGACCTCCCATGGATCACCGACGCAAGCTTCATGCATTCATTTCAAGTTTGGAGGTGGCAGCGTATGGTTTGAGGGTTCGTGCTGCCGAGAGGATTCCTTCGATAGCGTGCAGAAGCCTTCGGCGTTCCTGGACTCCGTCGACGGGTTCCAGCGACGCTTCTCTTGCTGCTGCCAAGTTCTCCGGGAGGCTGACGGGAGTCCGCCGGTGTCTTCCTGTGGTCCTCTCTGCTCCTGCTACCACTTGGCTCTCTTTCGCCGCTTCTTTCGACGCAACACCAGCGACGCTCCGCAGTTCATCAACCCGCGTCTCTCCTATCTGCAAGGCATCCCCGCTTCACCAAGGACGCTCAATAACTGGTGAACTCTTTCCTTTAACCTTTAGTAGTGTACGCGTGTTGATTTTGCGTTTTTATTGCTGTTTCCGTTTCTTAGTGGCTGTTTTCATTTAAATTATAAACACGGCTTTGTTTTGGTTTGCTTGATCTGTTTGCTAGCCTTGTTCGAACCTGCACTCAATAGCGTTCCCCTGCGGCCGACGGGGACGCGTTACAAATTCGCGTCATTCAGCAGTTTACATTGTGGGTAGAAGCTCTATGAAAATAGTTGCGTACGTGCGCATGCACTGCACGAAGGTGATTATAGTACGCATTATTTCTGTTTAAGCTCAAATGACTTTCGCGTGATTGGAGAGGGTATGCATGTACATTATGAAGCCTTTGTTAAGAACACTACAGAAGTATTCGCTTCCAGGAAACAAAAGTTGTTTGGTAAAATGGCGTGACCGAGCTTTCAATCACCAAGATCACGACAGTTGTCTCAAGGAATGTCTCTGACATTTAGCCTGTAGTTCATGTCACGAAAATCTATCCAGCGGGTTTCTTTGTTCAGCGGAGCATCTGTTTTACATTGTGATGGTTGTTTTTTTTTCCTCAGGATTTGTATAATACGTGGTCTCTCGTGGATGTAAAAGACTGCGCAATCTCAAAGCCTGCCGTATGATTTGCTGCGTGCTTCCAAACAGCTAAGCATTACGCGTCTACTGAAACATAGACAAGATTTTTTGAAAAAGCAGTGCACGCAATCGTTTTTCGCAGCGGTTCTAAATAGAACACAGTGGGAGATCGATTCTTTAGTTCCACGTGAAACTCAAAAACGAATACATGGCTGAAATTCAAATTTTCGCTACATGGTTAATCCATGTCACTGTGCACGTCTACTACAATATATAAATCGCGCTGTAGCTGTATTTCTTATTGTTCCATGGAGGACACGCTGAAGTTTGGAGATCAAACCTCCGCTATAGCCGCAGATATTATTGTGTTGAGATAAAAAAGAACGCAGGTTTTAGTTATTTTTTTCGGTGCAAATTGCGAGAAATCTTGAGAACAAGACTGCTGCGCCGAAAACCTCTAACGCATTTAGAAACCTATACTTAATCGAGTACAGAAAGCTTCACACTCAAATTCCACGCTCAATCATGGTGCTGACGATCGTATTTAACAATAATTCTATCCTTCACGGCTAGTCGGCTTATATATGTTATCATTCCGTTTACTTCCAGACTTTTACAAGCTGTTTCTAAGCGATGAAAATCTTAAAAACTTTTCAATCTCTGTCAAGCGTTTCTGCACTGACAGCAACTACGGCAGACACTATTGATATCTCCTCTTAAAAAGAAGATGTGCTTGTCCATGGCTGTCTGTATTTGGCCGTGTGAAATTTTAGCGCATCTGGAATAACATGAAGACTTCTACTTGCCGAATGCATCACAAAATATACTGCAGCTTCCCATTTATATGACGATATTTCTCTCAACTTAATGCTCACGTTTTGTTCACGTATCCCTGTCCATAGATTTTAGCCCTTCGTACATAGTGCTATTGGCAGGAACAATTTTTTCTTAATTTGTTTAGTACAAGAATATTTTTTGTTCATAGGCGCCCGTATAATTTGTTTAGTTTCTGAGACATTCAAGACAAGTCGTGCGATCCACTTATTTTACTTTCTATGTTCATGAATATTTTTTGCAGTTCATGTATGCACCTTTCCAGTTCTATGTGGATGCGAATTTCAACTACATGCCCTCGACAGTGCTGAGTTCTTTTGATGCGTCGGTAAAAAGAGCACGATTAATTATTACCTCCAGGGACTACTTTTGTCTATACTCATTGCAATGAAGCCCAGGGAGTAATTGATGTTGGCCTGTATTGAGAGATTACAGTATATTTACTAGAAAGACGTGACATTTGTTGAAATCGAAGAGTTTATACGGTGCAAAAGTGCTCAGAATGCAATGCTCATTTTGTCTCAAATGCCCCGTTTGGCAGCAAAAATTTTGCGCCGAGGAAATTTTTAACCGTAGTAACAGAGTCCCGGACAAAGCGTTGCTCAGTCCCAATTGATGGTTTTGCAGTTTTTTTTTTCAGTGCATATATCGCAAGATTTATCTTAGTGATGGTAAGTATTTAAATACGATTTTCTTTGAGGAAATACGGCGTTTTCTAATGGAGGAGCATCAACTTAAAAAGAATGCATTCGAGAGTCTGCTCATTGAAAAGAAGAAATCTGGTTATATTTCTTTTCAATGTCGAATCCAAAGATGAAGAACACTTCAAAGCAAACTGCAAAATTTCGTACCGAATTCCTAGTCAAAAAAGGAAGCCTCTGACACACTAGCATATATTATGTAGTTTGTTATTTTTGGAAATATCAAAATTTGCACAGAGGATAAGCAAATGACAATCCTCATTCATTTCTTACTACTGCCGGTCAGCACGCTACTCATGCAGGATGGACAAGGCAAAGGGTTTAACTCGAACAGAGAGCGAAAAACAAAAAAAAAGACTTTGTAGCAGAGATGCAGGAACGGAAGGGATACTTGCCCATTATAGATTTTTGCTTTGGAGCGTATCCAATTTATTTGAGAAGCCCAGTGCTGGAATTTTTTGTTTATTTTTTAAATACCCTAAAAGCCTAAGTGGACATTACGTAGGGAGGAGGGCATAAAAAGTATAATACATAATTTTGGCTTATGTTAGTTAACAAATGCAGTAAAGAACTATACATACAATGATAAGTACACCGCTCTGCATTCGCTAAGGGATAGATAGGTTGAATACACAGGGCATAAATCTTAGAGACAGTAGTGAAAACATTATTAACATGAGTTTAGCCCCCAAGGTGCGCTGAAAAATCTGTTTGAAAACGGGCTTGATCAGTTTCACAAATTATATCAGCCGGCAACGAATTCCAGCGTATTATAGATAACAGTACGGGTTAGGTTTTGATTTTTACTGTTAGTGGGAAGATGGGTTGTAGTTTGAGGGAATGATCGGCCCGGGATGATATGTTGCCACACTGTATTGATGGATGGATGGATGGATGGATGGATGGATGGATGGATGAAAGGTGGATGAGTTGGTGGTTGGATGGATGGGTGGATGAATGGATGGATGGATGGATGGATGGATGGAAGAATAAGGCTGAAATCTTTAAATCGGACAGTGGTTCAAACCACCTAGCCATGAATTTTGAAATTTTACTCTTGTCTTGATTTGAGCCACCAATCAGATAACCTTCGCTTGGTTACTCCTACCCGCCTATAATCTGCTTTTCTTTCACTGTCCTTCAATTCCAATGCTTTGAATAAATCAGCCCCACTGCTTTCCCGTGTAGGGTGAATCACTTTACAGAAAAGTATCAAGTGTTCAGCCGTTTCCTCCTCCTCTCCACAACCACCGCACAACGTGCCTATCTCGTGGTTCCTCACTCTGTCTGTCTTGGTACAGAAAACTCTCGTCCTGGTCTCAACTGAAAGCTCTCCGAGAATTACATAAAGATCTTCTTTCGAAATTTCCTGCTCAAATATTCTTTATGTTCCCCGTGCCGATTTCGTCAGCATCCCTGTTTTCCACTTGGCTCTCTCTGTTTCTTTAACCTTTTTGTGAGACGATAATTACTGCTTTCCCTCCCGACTGCTGTCCAGATATTTGGTTGTAAATATTCTAGTTTGCTTTTTCCATTTCGTGTCATCATACCTTATGTACAGGTATCTGAAAACTTTTATAGCCCACTGCTTTTCCCCGATTTTCTCAATCGCTCCTTAGATAGTATATTACTGCTAGCTTCTCAGCTCTCGAATGACGCTCATCCCATATCACCCTGTGGCCCCTGATCTGGTATATTGAAATGTTCTCCCAAAGCTACGCTCTCTACACCACGTTGTTTGATTTCTAACCTGGCATCCTATCCTTGCCTTCTAACACTAATGAGCCCTCCCGGCGCCTCATGGTATACGAACCTTAAGAGAGCAATTACAGGGCTAGGTGGTGGTTCATCGTGTAGAAACCGCGTTGGATTCAAACAAACAAAATAGATATAAGGACAAGAGACGGAGCACGAATTTTGATCTAATTTTATTCCCGCAAGGTAACGCTTTTTATCTGAAACAGAGAATGACATGACGAATTTCTGTCATAAAGAAATGGAAAACTGAAAGCACGAAAGGCAAGAACAACCATTACCCGTGCCCATAGCTCAGCGCGAACTCAGCCAGAAAAATTTTCTTCTTCTAGGGTTAATGATTAAGGTCTCACAGAAATTTCTTTACCAGAGGTCCTAATCTTGAAAGCTTAAACTATTTGTCGTTCTTTCTGTATTTGCGTGGCCAAAGACAGTTGTGTCATGAAAAAATGGCTCGTAGTTTTTGCACATCTTGCAATTGCAACAATGGGAAGCCAGGTTGCCTGGGCGAGTGATCTGTTCACACTTGTTGGCACGTTCCACGAGTCTTGTGTTTACGTACTTTCTGGTTTGTCCGATGTGTTGTTTCCCACATTTTAATTTCACGTTGTACGCTAATTCCTTATCACACTCGACAAATCTTGTCTCGTTAGGTATCACACACTTGCTGTTTGGTTGCTTTGTAGTTCCGTTGACTTTTGCACAAAGGTTCACGAGCTTCTTCGGGG
Source organism: Amblyomma americanum (assembly GCF_052857255.1). Lineage (NCBI taxonomy): Eukaryota > Metazoa > Arthropoda > Arachnida > Ixodida > Ixodidae > Amblyomma > Amblyomma americanum. The sequence continues at coordinate 90,739,687 of NC_135501.1, forward strand.
CAGAAGAGACGACCGGGATACCGAGCTTGCTCGCTATTTTTTTAGGACATGTGAAATATTGTGAATGTACGGAATTACAATAGGCCACATCTTTCTTTCTTGCATAGGTTCGTCTTTTTCCGGCTTTTTCGTTCCAAGTCATCTTTTATGCGGCTTCTCCGTCATTGAAGCCCGCACGACGTCAATATTGTTGGGTTGAGGAAAAACGAGAGCTTTGAGACGCGAACTGGAACGCTTTATTACAGCCCAGCGAATGCCGGCACGAGCACGAGACGCGTGCCAGCCGCCGCCAGCCTCACGCGGGCGCACCGCCGCGCAGCAAGCCAAGCCACTGCATGTGGCTGCTGCCTACAAGATCTCGTCTGACAGAAAAGCAACATCTTGGGAAGAATCACGAAACTTCCACACTTGGCGTGCCGGTGGGAGGCGTCAGCACAGGTTGTTTGGGAATCTTCTTGAGAAACTGAAAACCCAGAGAGAGATTCGTCGTATACGACGTCTTAATGGCCTCTCTCCTCTTTCGCAGGCTTAAAAAAGGGATAAGATGGGTTCAATTTCGCCATATAGTGTCGTTCCCATTGTCTACTATATATTACTTAGGCTCGCTTGTGGGCGACACCACGATCCCTTTTCGCTTTAAGTCTGTAACCCAGACTTCATCTCCTTCCAGAATTGTCAGAAGTTGCCGTACGCCATGTCGTCTATCGTAATTTCTTTGCTGCTGTTCGCGGTATTGGGCTTCAAAATTCCGAATTTTAGTGGCGTCTGGCAATCGGGGAACAAGCCTTCCGGGAATCAGAGGAGTGTTTGTACACAACCGCCTCGCCATCAATAGTTCAGAGTGGCTTTAGCCATTTTTCAGTGGAGTTGACCTGTAGGACAAGTGGGTCAAGTACGGGTCTCTGGTTTTTTTCATTGAAGCTTTGACGATTTTTACCGTAGCCTCAGCGAGTCCGTTGGTCTGAGGGTATTGTGGGCTTGATGTAACGTGTTTGAACCCGTACTCGTGAGGAAACTTAGTGAAGTTGGAGGACGAGAGCTGCGAACCATTACCGGTGATTAGCACCTCTGGAATGCCGTGCCGGGCGAAAATTTTTTTGCAGTGACTGATGATTTTACTAGATGACAGCTTCTCTAGACGAGTCTGTTCCGGATATCTGGAGTAATAATCAGTCACGATAAACCACCAGTGGCTGTTGAAGAAGAGCAGGTTCATTGCAACTCTCTCCTATCGTCTTGAAAGAACCTCGGTGCTTTGAAGGGGCATTTTTGGTTGCTGGACGTCTTGACACATTCTGGACAACGTCTTATCGTGGTTGCGATGTCTTTGGCTACTGTAGGCCACCAAACGGTGTCCTTAGCGCGAGCTTGCGTCTGAGTAATGCCGAAGTGGCCTTCGTGCAGAAGACGCAGAATTTCTTTAGTGCACGTGAGTGGGACAACCACCCGGGCTTCGTTGAGTAGCAGATGGTCCTCCACGGTGAGATGGCCACGATGCTCGTAGAAAGGCCTGACCTCAAGAGGCAGATTCCTTCTGGAAGGAAAGTTTTCTTGCAGAGTTCTCAGAGATACAAGCACTCGCGATCTGATTTTTGGAACTCTTTCAGCCACTCAAGGCACTGCTGCTTGATGGGAAGAGTTGTCCTCACACAGCGGACGAAAACTTCGAGGTCACCCTCTAGCTCGGTGTCACCGGTCTGTTCAAGCGGCGCTCTGGAAAGCGTGTCAGCGGCGAGGAGGTCTTTCCCAGGGACGTACGCAGCCTCGTAAGGTACCGCGTCAGCCTCTTTTGTGCCTCTGGTGTCGAGTTTTAAGGTCACGAAGACTCTGACATAACGATTGGTACCAGCGGCTTCTGGTCGGTCTTGAGTGACAAGAGCTTTCCGAGGAGAAAGTCGATGGATTTTCCACACGCCCAAACCAAGGCACGAGCCTCTTTCTCTACTTGCGCATAGCGTTTCTCTGTGTCAGAATGAAGCCGGGAGGCATAAGCGATGACAGAAAACTTGCCACTGGCCTGTTTCTATTGAATCACCGCCCGTAGTCTATAGGAAGAAGCGTCTACACTGACTACTGCATCCTTTGCAATGTCGTACACCCCTTGCACTGGGAGAAACGAAAGGATTTGCTTCCACTTGTCAAACACTTGCTGAAGAGGAATGTCGCAAACAAATCGCTGCGTTTTTGACAGCAAGAAAGTGAGCGGTTGGAGCACGTCATGGAGGTTGGGGACAAAGCGGGCAAGATGGGTTGCCATCATATGCACTCTTTGCAACTCGCTTCTGTTGGTCGGGCATTTCTTCTTTAAGATGGCCTCAATCTTTTTGTGGTCCGGTTTGATTCTTTGCTGGTCAAGCTTGTGACCCAGGAACGAGAGCTGGTCGACGTGAAACACGCATTTTTTCTCTTTTAGCGTGACACCTGCCTTAGTTATTCGTTGAAGAACGGCGTGGAGTGTCTTGTTGGGCTCTGTTTTGTCTAAGGCCCACATAAAGATGTCCATATGACACAACTCTGTTGACACCTGCCAGAAGTTTTGACATCTGCTTCTGAAAGTGCTTGGGAGCAGTCGCGATACCAAATGGAAGCCTGTTGAAGGAAAACCTCCCGAATGGCATGATAAAATTAGTGAGCTTTTTGCTGCCTTCACTGAGTGGTGTCTGTGAGAACCCTGATTTGGCATCCAGCTTCGAAAACACCTTGGCTCCATGCAGCAGCCCGAATGTACGCTCAACAGAGGGAATCGAATTCCACTCTCGTAGGACGTGACCCGAAGCAGCACAGGTCATCGGCTCAATATTGCAACAGGATGGTCCCATCCTGGTCCATTGTAGGGCCAGCTCTGCCAATACAGTTCTAATGTTGGGTCAATTACTTGTGCTTCTTGGGACGGTTGAGTTGCACATCATTCAGTCGGCGCATCAACTGGTGAAATGACGCCAATATTTTCCATTCGGTGCAGTTCAAGCCTTGTTTTTGTATAGAGCGGAATTAGTATGCCGCGAAAGGTGCTCAAAGCAAGTGGTTTCGCACCTTCGCGCAGGCGAATGTGGTGTTCCCTTAGTAGCTTGCCGAAGCCTTGAAACAACGAAGGAAATTCGTCACTTGAGCTCACCTTATTTGCGTCGGCGCTGACAAAGGTTAGCACCTGCAAGTCTCTGATGGCGGGCTTGACGAGTAAGGGAGTGTGGGCATCTTCCAGCACGTAGACGTCTTGGAACGTTTCACGTCCACGGTAGGTGATTTGAAGACGCGCTATGCCCTTGGCTGCGGGAGGTCTGCCATAAGGACCGTAGAACTGCCGAGGAGCTAAGGACAATAGAGGCTGATGTCGGAGCAGGCTGAAAGTCGTAGGTGGGAGTGCCGATTCATCTGCACCAGCGTTGATCTTGAATTTGGAAAGTTGACCTTGCACGAGGATCGTTGCCTCCCATGTTGACGTATCGAAGGACGAGACGGTCACGAGAAATCCACCTTCGCTATCGGGTTCTGATGCTTCAACGATGTCAACCGGGCGCAATATGCAGACAGACGCGTTGTGGCCCTTTTTGTGCAGCCCCTGCGTACCTGCGTCCGCGCTGGGCAGAGTGACCGGGGTAGTCGTTCTTTTCCACACCAACGGCACGATGACGGAACACTCTGAGCTGGTCGCGGTTGTGGCCTTGATTCTCGCTTCCAGCTATGTTTTTAGGTGACGATATGATGGGCAGGAGCGAAGCGACCAGTTGTAAATGGGGAGTAACTGCAGTATAGAGAATGAAAGAATGATAAACGAGAGAACTTGCGTCGAGTGATACGGTCTGGAACATTGAGAGCTTGCTTTAGTTCTTACAGATTTTGATAAAGTGAATATGACGAAAGGATGAACCTGACAGCTTTATTTTGCATGGACTCAAGACGGTTAGTTAATGAAACGCTGATCTCCTCTGCATAGGGGACCAGCAGAAGATGAAGACAAAGAAGAGAAGGGACGGCCAATTTTTTTCACGAGGCTTTGATGAGATGAAGGACAGGCGTGCGCTCGTTCCACATTCCCAGACCATGTTTTACGTCGTCCGTGCTCTTAGTTTATAAGAGTGTCGAAAAACTGGCATAGATGTGTGGCGCATTAATTGTGCGCGAAAAAAAATTACAACTGTAATTTAACTCCGCTACCTCTTCCTGTAATAGGACTAACTTCAAAAAAGAGAGATCAGGAAAACAACCTACAATATAATATAATGTTGATAATTCATTTACTGTCATTTAGGAAAGACTGGAAAAATAAAAGCATACGCTCAAAATTAGTAGTGATACAGGCAACAGAAAAATCAAGTGTATTCTGCAGTAGTCAAAAGAAATCTAACTTCGCAAAAACCGCTAACATAGCTAGATTTATAATTTCTTTTAGGTGCGCCTCAACAGCAAATTGGTCTAAATGAGCGCACACTACGTAAATACAACACCATCGCATGGACAGACATTATAAAGGAAAATGATCACAAATACAATATTAATAAAGAAAGAGAAGCATAATACAGTGAACAATGAAAACCGCAAATTAGGCAAATGTATCTGTGTTATAAAAAATTGAATTATATGTTATTTACAAACGAGCCATTGGTTAAATAACATCCATGTCAGGATAAAATGTATAACGGCGTTTGGCTGTTTTTCCCTGAGGCACACGAAATCATCGTGACATCAATTACTGATCACAGTCAATAGAGCCGAGCATAGCTTTATGTACAAATAGGCATGTCACGCGCGAGTCCTTTGTCATAAAGAGTTGACATACCAATGCCTGCGAGAAGCGAATCGCAGTCGTAGAAATGACGGCGCCCAATACATCTATCATAAAGAATGCGCCCAAACTTCCGCTGAACATGTTCGATTTCATTGCCAGAGGTCACGGAGACACTATTCCAAGCTTCAGACACAAACTCAAGTCATGGCCTCACGAGAGCGCAGTAAAGAGTGCGCAGACATTCGTATCTACGAAAGTGTCTTGTTAAACGAGAAACAATATGACTTAATGCGCGAGAGACAATCGAGGAGACATGTAATTGAAAATGAAGCCTTGAGTCAACAACAACACCGAAGACGCGTACATGGGCAGCACGAGATATTTGTCTTCCAAGAAGAGTATAAATAAATATAACTGTGCCACGTTTTGGAGTAAGAGAGTAATGGAAAGTTTTCTTAATTTTCAGTTTAAGCATATTCATCAAGCACCATTTCTCGATGTTGCTAATGTCACCTAGGAAACAGCGACAGTCTTCCAAGGTCTCAATCTTACGGAATTATTTTAAATCATCAGCAGATATCATATTCTTTGAGTTTACGTGTAACGGCAAATCATTAATAAATATTAAATACAACAGTTTTCTCAAGATGGAACAAGAAAATTCAAACAGCGGTAGACAACTGGATCAAAAAGAGGAGGAGACGAATGCGGCGCTGGTCAAGCTGTCTAGCTCTGTTTGAATTTTATTGTTACCATGAGACATTAACTCGTTCAATCTGCCGTCCTTCCAAGTTGGAACCCTGAGGCACTCCAGACGTTGAGAAAAGCTCGTTAGACACACAGCCGAAAAATATTACCACATTACGGTGGCTGCCAAGGTAGCTTTTGAGACATTTGCTGTACATGGACAGAGTCCCTATTTTTCTATCTTCGTCAGAAGTATCTCATGGGGAACAGTGTCACAAGGCATAATCATGTCAAATTAACGGTGCCCACTTCACTGCGATTAAACACGTGAGGCCCACTATACACTAGAAAGTTGCAGAGATTCGATTCAACAGGTCCTTTTTTTTTAAAGCGTACTTCAGAGGTGTTACTTTTGTTTAAAATATGAACTCATGCATTCCTATATTACCATTTCAATAAACAAAATTGCAAAACAACAAATAAGTGGCACTGGTCGAAAACTATTCACATCACAAGCATCGCCAGACTTATATACAGGAACAACTACTGACAGTTTCCAAAGACAAGGAAAAATACCAGTGCGCAAAGATAAATTGATCAAATGTGTTAGAGCAGCTGGAACAAACATGCACTGCATCCTTTGATTATGAAGCTTGGAATTTATTCGACTCCTGTTGAACATTGTAGCTTCAGCTTGTGAATCGCCGATAAAACTTCATACTCAGCGATAATTTCAAGCGCTAAGCAGTTGTACGCCCTGACGACACCGGTTGTGTTGTAACCTGAATTTTTCTGGTTTCAGTTCATGCGCTGGACGAAAAGACAAATTTATCTCCTATAATAAGAGCAGTACGCGCCCCTTGCACACCCAACACTGTCGCGTTCCATGTAACTAGATCTAAAATATTACCAGCACAGTTCTTCATCACATTATATGGACGTAAACCATGGAAGCTAATAAAATCAATGAGACATCGGGCTTTTTCTCGTAGGGCTGTGCAGTCACTTCAGAACAAACCAGTTCCCTATTCGACTTCAGGAAGAAATAAATCTCCGTAAATAAGTGGGAATCAAGAAATAATGAGCAGATTGTTTTTCTTCGCGGGAGTAGGAACCACGCGGAAGTTCGAACCTGGCCAAGTAGCACACACCGGAGGGCCCTAGTGGGTCGCACAAGAGCTAGTGGGTCCGGGGCAAATGCCAGATAGCCTACGTCGGCACCTCGTGAGAATTAAGGGAGCCAGCCCAAATTGCGCTTGCTCTTGGTGATACTACATAGGTCAAAAATCGGTGTTTCTAGGGCTACCTACTGCCACATTCCAACATCTAGCCCACATCAGTACCTTGTCTGGTAACTAAGGGCAATTGAAACATCAATGCGTGGTCTGTGCTTGCAAAAGCTCTGCTAGCCAAAATGGAACTCCCCACATGAATCCACTGTAGATCCCACATAAGCTGGGGCCGGCCTTCGAAATGGGCGTGCCCGCCTTAAGCCCACATCGGTCCCTTCTAGGGTACATGAAAGCACACGCAACTTTAATATGGGCTAAATATGAGTTTCCTCATAATTCGTGTTGAGGCTGGAAAGAAGGCGCGGAGATGTTCTACTCATTGTTCCCCTGTAGAGTCAATGTGGGGCAACATCAGAACAGAGGAACCCTATAGGCGGAAGCCAATTAATTGCCGCAGGCGGTTCTAGCTCGGCTACTGTGGGGTTTAACTTAATTTCTTTAACTTAAATATGAACTATGCGCGCCCATATCTTAGTATTTCGGGTCAAGTGTTATATAATGCTCAACACCCTTTCTCGATTACTTAAAATTACACACTCTGCGCAATTGCTCTGATATCAATCGCGCAAAATATTCAGAACATGCAGAAGATTGACTGTGCCGACTTACCAGGATATACCCATCTACATGAGACTTTCCAAACAATATTATAGTTCGGTGCGCCAATATTGGCTGTCCGGCCAACACCCAATAATAAGGCGTTCTGCCTGCGCAAAGTGCACCACAGGCTCATTGTGGGCACTCCACATAGCCCATTTCCCTCTGTTTACAAAAAAAAAATTTCTTTGGGTTGCTTAAATTACGCAGACGTGGAAAAACATTATTGCATGTATTTTGCATCGACGGTACAATGGCGGCCTGTAGGGTGAGTCTGCCTCTGAAGAATCTACATTTGCCTCACATCAGGATCATATGAGCTGGCCCGATTTGGGCTTGCCCCTTTAAAAGCCGTATCGTTCCCATACCTATTTTAGAAACTCTAGCTGAGCTGATAGCCTAGCGTGCGCACTTAAAGGCTACATACATCTAAAGAAATTAGGACCGATGGGGGAGCTCGGTGAGCTGCTGACATCAAAAAATCCAGGCCATTTGTGGGCAGCCTGACGAGGGAAACCTGCATCGGTCCCATGTGGAATGTATTGAGGCGTATATGGGCAGCCCACAGGGGGTCGACTGGGGCCCACGTTGCAAATCACAAATTGGTCCTACCGGGGATCACATAGGGGCCCACAGTTTATAAAGAACAATATTGCGTAGGCTTCATGTAATTATCCTAATAATTGATTTTATAAATCAAATCTTACTTAGCCATCGGTCTTTTTTTTTCTCCCATAGTGCTTTTTGCTCATTTCCGTGCAATCCTCTTGTATCTGGATGCGAAGAGAAGGAGATTCAAATAAATATCTTTGCATGAATGACGACGGGAGTTCCAAACTTTGTTGACGTTTTGAAGATGTACGAGCCGAGAAAGTCACAAAGTCACCGCAGGCGGGCATACGTGGCCTATTTTTGTGAGAACGCTTGACATTCGAGCCCCGGAATCAGCTAGTCGCTAGAGAATTCGACTGGTTCACAATGAATGGCGCCAACTGGCGCCAGTTTATAGCACTGAAGAAGACGTTAGGATCAACAAGAAAGGATGCCATCATTAAGCACTTGGAATCTTCTAGCTAATGAAAAAAATCTGGAGCATACAAACATGCGGAAGATTACGTTGCATATCTATACAATCCAAAATCTATCATATCAACTGAGTAGTCATTCGATTTAATTGCTGCATGTGTATTTTCACGTTAAGGTTGGAAATGACACAATTCATATCAGTGGCCCAAAATATATGAGCAGATCTTCGGCGCAATTAGCATTTTAATTTTGGCCACTATTATGTTGTACGTTGCATGCAACTAAACGTTAATGTTTTTCTTTATGGATGTAATAGAGTACAATCTATTTTCACAACGCGAAAGAACGTATTCTTGAGAGCTATCCATTGACGCCGTGCAGCTTTAAATCCCGGGATACATGCAGCGTTTCGCTCGGCGTTTTTCTACCGACGGCGCAGATTTGACGCCCGGCGTAGAGAGAAACGCCCGCCACCGCCGATCTGGCCGCGCTAGATATTTACGCGCGGCTTCCGGCGAGACGGGAAGCGGCAACCGAAGTAAGCCAATAGCAGCGCAGAAAGCCCGCTCTTCCGCTTATGTTGCCTCTGACGCAGCCACCAAAATTGCCGCTATGACCGACAAGCAATGCGATGTTTATTGCACGGAAATGTTATTATCGTGAAAATAAACGCTTCACCAGACATGTAATGTCACTTTTTTGAAGAACGCGACCGAGTCTTGGATCGAAATGCCTGCCTTCTTTACCTGAAGCGAAGATGCCGAAAAAAACCGCAGCCGATGGTAGCCACGGCTGAGCGGGCATCGAAAGGTACGGGACCGCATAAATTCGAGCACGCAAAAACCTTGCAGATACCTATGCAGTCGTACTGCAATCAATACGGTTTTTGTCCAAATGAATAATTTGGTTTTCTAACAGAGGATTCAGCGTCGCAGCCCTCAAAGAGCTCCTCGCTCAATGGTATTTGCCACTCGCTGATCACATTGCTTTCGCGCTGAGATATACGCGGCGGCGGGCTACCGTTTATTCGGTCCATGTATCTCCGGCCGGGCGTCGCGCCGCAACAACGTTTTCTGCCACGTGAACATTGTCGAAAAAAACGTCGCATGTATCCCGGGCTTGAAGCAGAAAGTTTGACGCAGTCTGCATATATCTTATTTCAGATCATTTTTTAAAGAGCAGAAGCAGCATGCATTTCGACCACTAGCGTATGACCAGAAAGCGTGAGGTGCTCGAAAATATTCAACATTTTACAACAAATTTTCAGCATACAAAGCACCCATGTTTTTAATTGATAGTCGCAAGCCTCTGCGATCTATCAGAAGTACTGCTCATCATGAGAACTCATGATGATAAACTCACAGAACGACTGTAAGGATTCTCGTACCTAGAGAGCGTGGCACACTATTCTTTAATTATGTGTCGTTATTTCCTGGACATCGCTACAAAACGTCTGTATCCATAGTGTCAGAATAAGAGGAGCACATACAAGCAGTTCTTGCTGCTAGCAGGATTGCGCTGCTGTCGGCACAGAGCGATGGTGATAGACAAACACAACCAAAAGTAATAACTACTAATTGCTTGCCTCAACGTGTCGCTCTACTAAGAAGGTAACTATCATAAAAAAACTAAATTTTTCTGTGTTTGCTTTAGGACGGCTGAGTGTCAGCTGCATCCCAAACACAATGAACTCAATTCAAACAAATAAATGGGGAGTGAAAATGGCATTTCACGAGCGCGCCTTGAAACATGGCTGTATGGCCTTCAACACTTGCGTCTCAATTCTGGAGCATTGCATCTTTTTCCAAACCAACAGATGTTAGGTTACGATAGGTCCCACAGACGCCTGCAGTAGCGTTCACATGAAACGCCACCGTCACCCTTGTATTGTTTTATAAAGGAAAACAAAGTGGTGGCAGGACGATACTCTCACCACTCTGCCAAAGTTCATTATAACAAATATTTTTAGCGCATTTTAATAAAAAAAATTCTCGTTCAAACTGCAGGAATTCTCGAAAGTACATAACTGATCGCAGCATGAATTCATCACCGCTTACCTGCTTAAAGGCAGGGTGGTAGCTCTCTAGGAGCGGATGTCAGCGAAATAAAAGGTAAAGGTAATTGGTGCGCGCACTTCCAGAACCTCTTTGTAGATGTCAAAACTTTTTTGCGGAGAATAGCTGAATAATGCGGCACCTGATTACATATCCTTAGAACAAATATTACAATCAAAATGTTTTATTTTGTACCGTCCACGAAATAGGTTTCAATGTTTTATTCTTTGTTCTTCAAAGATTGAGCTATGATTTATACTCACGTTGTGAGTGCTATCAGGGAATAAACCACGTACAAGAAATCGAGAGGTAAGGTCAGAAATACGTTCACTGTAGGGTTTTTTTTTTCAATGCTGAGAAGGTAACGGAAAAGTCTTTGGGTGGGCTTCCTAAGAGCAAGCAATACGAAAGTACTAGAAGCATGCACAGCAACAAAATAGAATGCCAAATAATAATCACAAGAACATAACAAGCATTAAAAACTATGCTTTTTCCTCAAATATGTGGAAAGTTTTGTTGCAGGACCCGTGATGAAGTTCCTATTATTTTTTCACCTGCTAATAATACGGCAGATTTTTTTAAATATATTCGCGAACTTGTCATGATGCACTGGATGCTTGAAATTTTAAAAGGCTGGACTTAGGTCTTCCTTGAGGACTTATTCACAAGCGAACCTTTTATTGCTTCCTTTTTGAGAATTTCGATAATGTAGAGATTTTCGGAATTCCCAAACGCAAACTCCATTGATTCAAGCAGAAATAACCAATCAGGCCAATTTTCTGTTAAAGCCTCGCTGCTCATACACGGTTTCATATTCACGAGCACTTTTAGCGTTTGAATCAGGCTATAGAAAAACAAAACGGGCAACATAAGCTTCCGGAGCGTGTCCAGTCATGACACCTAAGAATTTTGTCTAGCTTTTTCTTTAGGACTTTACTGATTTTGAAGATCCACAGCTCAGTTCCTCTCCGTCGTTTTTCAGGCATTATTTGTCGCTTGCTGTTAAAAATAATGGAGCATTGCATATAAAAACCATCGCATCCACCGTGGTTGCTCAGCGTTTCTGGCCTCTGAGCATAGCTAATGGTCTCGTGGTGATTCCTAGCCTTGCCATCTGCATTTAATGGAGCCTACATAGCGGAACAGATATGTGCTTTGAGGTTTTAGCGAATGTTACAGAGCAGTGTTGGAAAATAACCTGCTGCATTTAACTATGACGTCTCTCCTACCCCAAGTACATATTTGGGTAAAAAACACCGCATACTTAAATACTAAACTGAAAACACACAGGAAATTCATGCCGATCTTTTTGAAAAAATAAACTCCTAATCCATTTATTTCATCCACGGAAAAGAATCTAGAACAGTTCAACAGCACTCTTACCACATGTCTCTATGACTCAACCTCCTAACTGTCCTACTTCGAAGCCACTCTGTCAGCTCGTATTATTACAAATCCACCTACCCACCGCTTCACTTGTGTCGTTTAGATGTGACCTACAATAGGCGATGTACATTATTAAAATGACCATTATGATCACCTCGTCACTGACACCCCCTCTGGTGTAAAAGCCGGACGTTCTGTAAGTCCTTCGTGCTCTGAAGATAACAATAAACAGGCGTTGTCCGACGAGTAAATATTATCAGATTGGCAACGCTATAACTACATCTCTCATCTATAACCCTTCGTGTGGCTCTCAGCTCCATGCTTCAGAACCTTTCAACGAACAGAACGCCGCGACGAAAGCAAATCTAAAGATGGAATAGTGAAGTGATGAAGTGGAAAGTGAAATGCAAAGCCAACACCTCTAATACCTCTACTTTTACACTTGGTACTGAATCTCGCGTTGCGCAGTGGTAATCGTAGAGCGAGTTACTATATGTTTCTTTAGAACGATACTTCAGAAGTGGCGTAGCTGATTACCCGGTGCTCACTCCCTGAGATTACAATTTCTGTAAGGAGCGTTGATATCTTTGGTGCCGATGAGCAGATAGAACTCTTCAATCGCACACCCCACTGCGCAGTGCTTTCTGATACAAAACCATGTCTTAGGAACCCTGATAACTTATTTTAGCGAGTGGTCATTTCTTGGTGTCCTTTTCTCGCAGATCTTTGATCGCTGTGTTATCAGGCTTCTCCTGTTGTGGACAACACCCGGTTTTTGGTGTCCGTAGCCTAAATTACCAAAGCGAATAAGTTTAGTGTTCAAATTAACGAGCTGCTTAAGCCATACCCCTTATCTTTCGAAATAGTGCGCTATCACCACATGATTTTCCCACTGGAATGCGCCTGACAAACCTGCCATGAAAACCCAAACTGTTTTTCTGTAACCCGGACTCTGGAAAGGTATCTGAGTCTCAAATACTCAAAAACCTCATGTGGCTTTTAACCACAAGCTTAGAGGTGAAAATGCGATAACGTTTATGCTCCCGCTGTGGTGTTACCAATGGGTATCTGGTGTACTTCTCGAAAGTTTACACCGAAAGCTCTGGTTGAAACCTGTTCTATTCCCATTTATGCTGGCATGCATAACTGATCATTGTCTAAAAGCTCGCGTACCTTCCATTGTGTTATCACTAGAGAGCCTATTAATCAACAGCATACCCAATAATCTATCTTAATGCATTCTCTTGGGCAGACATACGAAATTTTAGGGATCCCAAATATTCAAATTTTGGGATACCTCAAGCTTTAAAATCTGGTGTTCCCTATTAATCGTCTACTGGTGGTCACATGCGGTTGATGGCGTCAAAGCACTTCCAACCATAATCAAAGAGCACGGGTAGCCCCATACCACTAATGTTGCAGAGATGCAGCGGTTAAGCGATGCTCCACTGCCCTGACAGGTGGCTGCTTAAAACGCGGCAAACGGTGCTGCTTTTAACACCAAGGCTGCTCTTCCTTAGCTATTCAAAGGCGCACGGCCAGTGCCACAGTAGCCAGGAAGCAGTTCTGCGTATTATCTGCGTACATATTTTCTGAGGTATCAAGCAATTACCCCCAATTTGTTAGTCACTATTAAATAGAGATAATAGTCACAATTTGCGTAGGTTTTTCATTGTCACTGAAAAACCAAGGACAAATTATGCTAACCAGATAATTGATCATCAAATAATTAAATTATGTAAAATATATAAAGACATTCAAGAGTTCGCAAAAACATGTAGATGTCTGAGTAATTTCAGACGCAGAATACAACTTCTGTTCAATTCAAATAGTAGGCCAAACACGTACGAATAATGATTTATAATTGCAAAGTTATTGTGTTCTGATTTCTATATTTTTGTACAAAATGTCAACAATAACATGTTTCTTGTTTTGCAATTTGTTACATGCTTCATGCGCATTTTTGTACGGGGACGACTGTTATGTCCAATTGTATTTGTACTGTCTACATGTATTTTGTAACAGCTGCTGTGTCGGCCAGTGGGGTCAGAGCCTCGTCAGGAAACTAATTACCTCCTTTTATCCTGCCCCACGGGTAGTACCATGTATGGCCCATCTGTTAAGTAAGTAAATAAGTAAATAAATATAGAACGTATTTTAATTATTTTTGTAGCCAGAGCTACACTACGCTACCCAGTCGAGCATTTCTCCGTACGCCTGGGAGGCCGATAGTGCGCATGCGTGAAACCAGAGAAGGGCAGCAGGTGCGCGGAGCATAATATCGGAGCTCGGCCGTCGTCGCGGCCCCGTATTGGGTCGTGTGGATAAACAGCGTCTGTGCGGCTGTGTGTACAAAAGCTGGGGTGATACGACTCACTATGTCGCAATCGCTACGTATGGGTGACGAAAAAGACTCCAGCCGCCGCTATCGGGCGGTATCATGAGGAGAAGATAAATTCTTCGGACCCAGAAGCCGTCGCCTGGCACTTGGCCGCTTTGCAATGAAAGAATAAATATCAGAAGGCTATGCGAGTGGAGGAGCCGCGTTAGCGACGGCGTCATAATTAAAGAGTATGAATGTGCTCAGGTTTTCAACGACGCCTTCTCATCAGTATTCACCAAAGAAGACATTAGCGCATTCCCTGACTTAGATATAATCCAAGATATTTGCATGCCTGAAATAGTTATTAATGAAACTGGTATTTTAGCTTTATTAAACAATCTTAAAATAACTAATAGTTCGGATCACCTCGGTTTCAACAATAAGTTGCTGAAGAACACATCCCAAAGCATTAGCGCTGTGTTGTCCTGTTTGTTTTCGCAATCATTATCGCACGGATTAATTCCTAATGACTGGCGGATAGCCAAAGTAATACCTATATTTAAATCAGGTGAGCGTTCCTCTCCATTAAACTATCGACCCATCTCGTTAACCAGCACTGTTTGCAAACTACTCGAACATATCATTCACAGCCAAGTCATCAGCTATCTCGAAGATCATAACATTATTTTCGATTATCAGCACGGTTTTCGCAAGGGATTTTCTTGTGATACTCAGTTAGCTGGCTTTATTAATGACTTACAATTATCACTTGACGCGGGCTTTCAGGTCGACGCAGTGTTCCTCGATTACTCAAAAGCTTTCGATCGGGTTCCTCATCAAAGACTTCTACTGAAACTAGCACAGCTTAATATACACCCTAACGTGCTCGCTTGGATTAAGAACTTTCTGTCATCTAGAACTCAGTTTACCTCCGTTAATAATTCTAACTCTTCCTCTGCTAATGTGACATCTGGGGTACCACAAGGAAGCGTGCTAGGGCCTTTGCTTTTTCTAATCTATATTAATGATTTACCTGCCTGTGTAACATCTAGACTTCGCCTTTTCGCTGATGACTGCGTAATTTACCGTAACATTACTACAGACAGTGACCGCCAATCTCTACAATCTGACCTGAACGCAGTAAGCTCTTGGTGCTCATCATGGTTAATGGCAATAAACGTTTCTAAAACTAAACTAATATCTTTCACTCGCCGTACAGCTCGCATTCCAACCACTTATATTCTAAATGACAATACTGTGGAACTAACATCAACATACAAGTACCTTGGGGTGCACCTTCAGTTTGACCTAACATGGCATCACCATATCGACCTCACCCTAGCATCTGCTAACCGCTCACTTGGTTTTCTTAAACGTAACCTCAGATACGCCCCTATACACGTTAAAAAGCTTGCTTATATAACTCTAATACGCCCTAAAATCGAATATGCTGCGGCCATTTGGGACCCTATTCAAGCCTACGTTATCACTAACATTGAATCCTTGCAAAACCGTGCTGTTCGTTTCATATTTTCAGACTACTCACCCTTCACAAGCCTTTCAGCATTAAAAAAACGTGCCGAACTGGAAGATTTGTCATATCGCCGTAAACTTGCTCGCTTAACCCTTTTCCATAAGCTTTATCACCACCCATCCCTTCGCCGTGATTTGTTTCAGTCACCTGATGCTCTCTTTCCACGCCGTGATCATTCTTTCAAAGTTAAACGCGTAAACTGTCATTCATCGTCTTATGCCAATTCATTTATTCCCCGTACTATCACTGAATGGAATAGTTTGCCATCAGTCATCGCCACAGAAACTGACAATAAAAAATTCCAAGAGCTTCTTCGCTGTGACGGAAATGTGTAAATGTTTGCTGTTTTTGTTAGTGTTCAATTTTTCTTTGTGTGATGCCTTATGTTTTAATTAGCGTTTTTTTTTTTGTTACACTTACTTGTTGAAATGTATCGCGATTACTTATGATTGTACCCCCCCCCCCCCTATGTAATACCCTCTTCTGGAGGGCCTTTAGGGGTAACTTGAATAAAAAATAAATAAAAAGAAGAACATGTTGCCAAGCGGAGACCCCAAGAGGCGGAGCGTAACAAGCGGCGCATAGCAGCTCGCATGGCACCTTCGCAAGAAAATCAAGATAAAGCAATGCCAAAAACACCATCATCAACAACGACTGAATTGGAGGATGTAAAGTCTCATCTTATTACTGACCACGCGATTAGACCAGGGGGGAAATGCTGCTCTTGCTACGTATATCTTGGCATAGCTAAGCTAAGCCACTGCCAATTTTAATTCCCACGTGAAACGGGGGAAAGCAGGTCGCAAATAATTGTGCTGGCTACTACATGCAATGGTGTCCAGGTTGTGAAGACTTCGTAGGGTCGTGTAGCTTCTTTTACAAGTCAATAATTTAACTTCCACCTATCAAGGTGTGTAAAAAACCCACGACCAGGAGTTCAGGTTGCCACCTGCAACAGTGTAGAGGTTGTGATGACGTCACATGGTCACGTGGTTTTCTCGAACTGTCAGTGAATTACATTACAGAAGAGAAGGAAATTTCTTTGAGCGACGAGAACATAAACGCTATCACGGAAAAAAATTTCTCGCAACGACATTTGTGGCTGGCATCACAGAGGTTTGAGGCGTGGCTGCAGCACCTATAATTCTTCGGAATTTAAGAAACCGAGAGACACCTGGCAGCTAAAGAGCAACAGCGGCTACTGTAGGCCTCGTAGTTGCGGAAAACCGATATCTTTTATTTTAGCTATAGCGGTTATGCTCTACCACAGGACGATTTTACCTGTCGTGCTAAAAAATCTTAATCGACCGCCATCAGACAATGGCGGCGACGCTTAGGGGAAAAGTTCCACAAATACTCACAGCAAACCAGATGTGGATTGTTGTCAAAAAATCTTGTTATACAAAGCAAAGAGAGCATGTTACGCTGTCAGACCTGAATCCTAATTCGTTTGCGCGGAACGGACAGCATCCTCGCTTCACGCTTCTGACAAACTGATCATTGCCAACAGCGAACATAGTTTGCAATATCAATGCAAGACAAACCCCTCTTTCTCCTACACACGCGCAACAAGCACTGGCAGCTTCATTTTATAGCGATGTCTACACTACACCAGGCACTTCGCCGTCGCGTGGCACCGTGAAACCGTGGCACAGCACCGAGAGCACGTGAACATGACGTCTCCGTGTGCACATCTGGTGCGCCTTGCTGATGCTCGCCGACGCCGCTTGCCTCACCGTTCATGCACATGCACAGTGACGTCATACCATGCAGTTGGGACGCCTCGTTGTGTATAAGATAGGCGCTTTTCTCTAGCTCTCGCTAGCCTACCGGGTTTAGCCAAAGCTAACGCACAGCCAATTTTTCTTTTATTCCTCTGAGAGCTACTCTATTCGTTTGTTTATATTAAGTAGAAAAAATTTAAATTGCAAGGAACGCTAGGTGCTTATAGTAAATTCAGTTTACCCGTTCAAGATACTATGAGCGCGCACCAACCTTGCCAATCTAGAGGTATTTTGCATTATGCGCCACAACTCCTGCGAGCTAATTATAATTGATAGCATACATTCTAATCTCCTTTAGGGAAGTGGTTCAGTAAACGCGATGAGTCGAGTCGTAAGAGCGGAGGTGATGGTTTGGCGCACGTCAAAGGTGGCGTGGACGTGCAAGAATCATTTTACCTTTTCTTCGTGTGTGAAGCTTTATGGTGTATATTGCACCAGGGCCTGTCCGGTTTCTTTAGCTTGTTTTTATAGGTTTCATAATATAATTCCCTGGAAGCAAAACAGTTTAAGCACAAAAGCCAAGTCAATTTCACTTTTCGCTTCTCCAGTTTTGGCCACTGGAAAGCGTGAATGCTAGACAGCAGATCATTCTGGGGCTGTAGAGTGTAAAGATGTCAGCAGGTGCAACCTTTTGAGGAGACGTTAGTTAGCTTTGCTCTAAAATAGCAACAATGTAGCTTGCTTTGTTCTAAAACGGTAACAACAAAAATGGAGAATTCTCTATTTTTTAAATCATTGAAATTTGGCACTGCGGTTTAGGGCAAAAAAGAAAACTGTCGCATACTAGCGGAGTGATGTTGGTATTCTTTCAATGAAACCTTGTTACGCGTAATCTTCGGTTTCAGTTCAATACCCGGGCATGGCTTGAACAGTGGTACTGAATTTTATTGCAGTGTTTGTTCAACAACCGTGGTTTTAAAAAAGAAAACAAAACAAATCTTAAATATTTTGGTCCACAGTTTGGTCCAAATATATGATTTCCTAATCTTTGGTGCAGTCATCGGTAGCATGACGTTATAACGTGAGCTGGTTACCACTAAAAGAATTCAAACTTCTTTTCGCACATTTCAATCTCACTCCGCTACTTTGAACGAAGTCATACGAAGAACACATCTGCATGCAGAGCGTCACCAAACAAAATTCTTGGAGATTCGTAATCCAGCCTTTCTCTATGCTCTAGTCCAATTTCCGTGCTGCACAGGTAATAAATTGTTTAGTTAACAATATGGTTGTGCCAGATAACGTAAGCCAGATAATAAATTTATGAAATCTTCACGTGGCGCGCACTACGGTCGTCACGCTACTGTAGCAGCCGCTTCCCTGCAGACGCCTAGGTCGCTCCCAGGCGAGGAGTTTCGGGAGCCTGTGAGGAGCCTTGTGCGTGAAGAAGTGGCTGAACTTTGCTTCCAAGCTGCACAGGACAGCGTCCCTGCTGTGACGGACGTGTTCTATGATGAACTCTGGATAATTGCACGGTCACTACCAGCTCCGCAGCCGGCGTCCTACGTTATGACCTGCAGAGACGCACAACGAGGTGCTGGGCCAGCGATGCGTGACTTTTCGCCCGTCGCTCCTGTGCCATCTCTGCGATACCGAATCGCAGCAGGTCCCTCCGTGCCGCAAAAGTCCAGGCCAACCATGATAGGCCGTTCTGCTAGCACTGCGGGGAGCCCGGTTACATCCTCCGCTACTGTGCGTACCGCCTAATGGGCTTAAGGATTTTTAACCTGACGGACCTGGACCACGTGAGAGTGAGCGGCTTCACGACATCAAGCAGTACCTGGCCGATAACGTGCAGTCCTTGAGCACGCAACGACGTCAGTTCCGACCGCGATCCCCGAGGGGGTTCTCTTTGCCCAGCCATGCGCCGTCCTATAGACAGGTCAGACGTGGTCCCTTCATCAGGAAAACTGAAGATGGCACCCTCCGGGGGTAGGGCAACTGCTACTGAACGGAGTCAAGAGCCTCCACTCGACCATTCGCCGCGACGATCCGATCTACGACGACGTGACACGACGACTTCACTGGCGTATTGCGGTTGACTGGCTTTCACCGAAATTCCGGCAGCCGCCGACAACCACAACGTTACCGCAATCGCAGATACCCGTTCTGATTATGTGTAATCATTGAAAATGAATATTTATGAATGAAAAGCCTACCGCTGATAGCTTCCTGTAAAGCGTCAAGTGGTGTCAAAGGAAGCGAAGTAGACCGCTGTACTGAATGCCTGGAAAAGAATACGATTGCAAAAGTTATGAGATCGTTGTTTCCAAAGATGAGGTCACCGGATCACCACGCAACGAAATGTTAGCACCTAACTAAAAGCGAAAGTCATTGAGCTACCTATTATCTATAATTAACCATTAGTTCTTGCAATTAGCTTTCCTCTCTCAATTATAGTTTAAGAGGTTGCCATTTTTATAGTTAGTGGTGGTGAAGTTATTAGGCAGACGAGGTTGGGTTTCATTAGCCATGCTACCTATTTCCTCACGCTGCGCAGTTTTCTTGCAATTTTCCAGAGCTGTTTTTTAGGCACTTAGACATTTCTGCGCTCCCTGTGTAGATAGAACACGTTACGCTTCGCAGATGGAACACGTCGTTCACGTGTTGTTTCTTGATGATCCGAAAGCTAAAAGGCATGGGGTGTCAGGTCTGCTATTGGAATTCCCAGAGAAAAGATAGCCTTTTAGGTAACTCTTGGACTTTAGTGTTTCGAGTAAGCGCTAAAAGGCGCAAAAATCGCGATCAGATTCATAAAATAGGCCAATTCGAATAAATCACGCTCCTGGCCCATTTTGTAGCAGGCCCATGTTTCCGAATACTGTGCTATCAGAAGACAGTGAAGCGCAGGTGCAAAATTCTTCTGCGCATGATGCAGTGGTCGAATGGGGCACCTGCGGTATGTTGCAGTAAGTGTCATCTACGAATGGTACTCTTTGCAGATTGCACAAGCGCTTTATAGAAAAGCTGCGTTATCACAGACAAGCATAGCGTCTTTAATAGCCGTCTTCTACACAAGGCTAGTTATGTGAAAAAGCCGCATATCCATAAAATTTTTGTGTAGTATTTTAGCACATATAATAATTTACCCCTAAGATGCACTTCCAGGATAAACATGAACTTAAATTGCGATTACTAAAAATTTGGATAACAGATATTTTTATGCATAAGATTGCTGGTGGTTGCTGTCCCTCCCTTGCCGCCACATAGTAGGACACCTACGTGGTAAAGCGGCCCTCGTGTACTTTTTATCAGTGCTTCTTTATATCTGTGTAACAGTCTGATTATCCGTGCCTCGTATTAAAAATATCTCTGCGTTTCTAAGAGAGAGACGGTGTTTGATTTTAATAAGGGCATGACATTTCAAGGGTCACTATGTCTTGCGCTCGGCTGACTAGGCGGAGCTGGTCTTGCTGCAGTGCCGAGGACAGCCAGTCACGCCAGGAAAAGGACATAGGCAGTGGGCAGACTAACAGCAGAGGCAAAGAGATAGTGCTATAAAGAATGCGTGCTTGGACGTCGCTAAGAAATAAATGGGGACGCGGTAGATATTTGTATGAAGTTTTCAGTGTTTTGCAGTGTTTCTTAAATGTACGACTGTAGCCCATTGTCTTTCCCAATTTAGTCAGAAATGCCTTTCTTAGTCCTATACTCCGGAACATGGTCAGGTAATAAACATCTAAACATAGACTATGGAAACTGCTCCTTCCACATGGCTGATGCCCATTTGGGAAACCGTTTTCTCTTGTTCATTACCACCGCAGATTAATTTTTTCATGTCTTTTTTTCACTTTTGTGCACTACCAGATATCGTGATAAAACAAGATAGTAGTGGAGCAAATTCTGGCTACCGAAATATTAGCAAATCGAGCGTTTTATAGCGCCTATACTGGATTTTTGTATTTTTTCTTTGGAGGTTCGGTAACGCTCTGGCTTCTTCAAATGTTTCAAGCGAACAGTCGTACACCTAAAAGGTAAAAGCTGTACAGTTCGCAAAACGAATTCTTAACACATGCGAAATATTGCTCTTCTTTTTCTGAGGTGTAAAAGAAGGCAGGAGCATCTTATGAACAAAATCTATATTTGCTACCACGCTTGTAAAATTTCACCAGTCTTGTAAAGTGAATAGAAATGATCGAAGATTAGCCCGACATGATGTCTTTGAGCCTCGTCATCGAAAACAGCGTCTGTTCTTGCGTGCCGACGTCCAGAAAACAGGTCTGCAATACAAAAGAGAGTGCGTTCAAAAGCTTTTCTATTGAATTGACTACAGCACTGCACTACGCTTGCGGATATCAAAAATAACACACATTTACTCAGTAGAGTTCACAAAGTGGAATGCAGAACAATACAAAAAATATGACATGGGACAAATTTTAAATATAAATATTTGTAGAAAGAACAAAGACTGTGATTACTAGTGACGTAAAAGATTCTCGGCGCTATTGGAGAGGAAACAAGGCAATTACTCATTCGCATCTGACGACGAGCCGTGATTTTCTCTTCATTGTTGAAAATATGGTGTTCTGAACGCACTTTGCTTCAACTTCGGTAAGAACTTGAGTTTGTTACCGGCATTGTTAATCGAAATATATCACTGGTTTAGATATGCACGCCAATTTTTCATCTCTTCATCGCTTTTAGGTCCGCTGTGTTATTAGAGAAGGTGCATTGGCTGAGAGCTAAAACAACCGAGATATCTATTGTAGCCTTTTCTTCCCCTTTCAAAGCAATTCCAACAAAATGATAATAAGGAAGAAAAATAGGCTACTCACATGCCTATAAGCAAGGTTACAATAACGCGATCAAATTTACACTGCGCCTGTATAAAATGATATTAGCGGCGTCACGTGTAACGCATACAGTTCATCACCATCATGTTTATATTCTAATAACTGATTTTATTGCTAAATTTTCAAAAAGCTCTCAAGTAACTTCTATTTCACATGCGTGCTTTTTGCTTCGTGCTGTGCGCCTCTTGACATCAGGATGCGTTGGGACCAAGGGTGGAAGGGCTTGCGATGCACATAACTGAGTTTGCATAATTGACGACGAGACTCAAAACGAGGTCACAAAACTACGACTCGAAGACTACACAGCAGGCCGACATCGCACTACGGTGCGCACCCTTCTTAACATAAACAGCCTATATTTTCGGAGAGGACGACACTCGCTCCGAATGCCACTGTTGTAACAAAGAATGGCACCATCCGGCGATTCTATACGAAGTTGAAGGAGCTATTATGCGCAGCGTACAATAACGCCTTGTTATGACTTGCAAACGTCTAGCAAGTGCAGATTTTGGAGAAGACGCGAAAAATGCGTAAGCTAATAATACAGAAGTATATATTTCGAAATCTATCTATTTGAAATCGGCAGTTATACGATAAAAAAGGCGCAGGCACATTTTACACGAACGTTCCAAATGGCACAAACCAAGTGGCATATGTTAAGTGCACCTCGCATTTGATTTTAAACAGTAGGTTGCTGTATAGTGCACGGTACCTAAAATTACTTAAAGGTTAATAGTAGACCCCTTTCTCACCAAGCGAATGACTGTACTCTTGAAAGCCGTTCATGAGCAGCCCTAGGCCTATAGCTTTATAGGTACTGGACTGAGGAAGCTAGACTGCAGTCTTTATATATTTTGTTCAGAGATTTCATAGAATCGCAGAAAGACGGTGCAATTGTATAAACAGTGTACCGGTTACGCTCGCAGGCACAAAGCGTCAGCAGTACGAAAGTATAGAGCGTGTTTCAGCAGATTACAAATATACAATCCATGATTTTTTTCAATAGGTCTTTGCAACATTACAAAAGTACACGCTCATTATGAGAAATCGTGATGGAAAACTGACAGAACTGGTTGGAAGGGTTTTTTACCTTGACAGCCACACTAATCATTAACTATCTGGCGTGACTTTCAGGAACCCGTCACAAAATGGCTGTATTTGTAGTGTCATAATTACTGGACTAAAATGAGGTTATATCTTAGTGTTGGAACATAACCATGGTGACCTACCAATACCATTAGAGGGAATGACTCGTAATTGCTCACCTCAATGTGTCGCACTTCTAGAAGGTGGCTATTACAGAACAACAAAAACATTTTCTGTCTTACCTCCAGGGCGGCTGAATGTGACCAGCATCACTACTATAACAAATTCACTTCGCCAATTAGCCGACCAATTCTTTTCATACCAGGCACATTTTTATGTACAAATGGCATTTCGAGAGCGCGAACTTTAACCGCCTTACATGGCTTCTTTCTTTCACGTTTGCATTAGGAGCATTCCATTTTTTTCGAAACCAACACTTGTTAGGACACATTCGGTTCCCGAGAAGGGCGCCGCAGCGCTCACTTCAAGCTCAGCAATCCTCCTCCTCTTGTCTTATATAGCAAAAGAGATTGGAGGCGTAGCGATTGGTACAAACCCTGGATAAATTAATTAAAACAGATATGTGGGGATGGATCTCATTAAAAGCAAACTTCGGACAAATTTAAATAATTCTCGAGAATACTCAACTACGTCCAGCATCAATTCGTCGCCTTCAACCTAGCTGAAGGCAGAATGTTAGAAGTTGAGTAGCTGAGGTGGTCTGAATAAAAGCTAAAATAGCTGCGTCGGCAGCAGCCCGTACCTGTTTGTACTTGTAAGATTTTTATGCAGGATCGGTGAATGAGACGGCACGTGTTTAAATATCTTCAAAATCAATACTTCAGCGATCTCACTATAATTTGTATTCTGAATTGGCTGGGTTGTGGTATTTTTCACGTTTTGCTCTTCAAAAGCTAGGCTGTGGTTTATAATCATGCTGTTGCTGTTAGCAGGGAAGAAACGTACTCACAAGAAATCTAGAGATCATGTCAAAAACACAAACGTTATAGTCTGTCTTCCAGTGCTGAAAATATTAGGCAAATGGGCTTAAGGTGTCTGCCTAAAAGCATGATAAAGAGAACACTGCAACATTACATTAGAATGAGGAAGAGTTTCATGCATTAATTCAGAAAAAACAGAGCATGCGTTGAGAGAGTATGTTTTTCCCTCAATAATCAGTAGCGTTTATTGAAAGGTTTTCGTTGAAGCTGCAAGTAGTTTTTTACCTCTAAAATGTTGACAATTTTAAATGTATATTGTCACGTAGCGGTGACGGAAGCATCGACCCGATGCATTAAAACAAATAATGCGACTAGTAAGGGAAAAAAAACGGATCTTGCGAAAATAGAGCATGGAAATGCAGCGGCCTTTAGCGCGCATAATACGGCTTCAGACGGACTACATGGACAACTTCTGGTCGTACGCGGCGTCGCTGGGATGCAGTCATTGCGTCAGGGATGACTTCATAATCCAGTTCACCCAGCCGACGAAGAACCTTGTACGGGCCGAAATAGCGGCGCAAAAGCTTTTCACTCAATCCACGGCGGCGAATGGGCGTCCACACCCAGACTTGGTCTCCTGGCTTGTATTCCGCGTTGCGTCTTCGTAGGTTGTAGCGTCTGGCGTCGGACCGCTGCTGATCTTTGATCCGTAATCGGGCAAGCCTTCGAGCTTCTTCTGCGCGTTGAAAGTAGGCGGCAACGTCGACGTTCTCTTCTTCTGTAACGTTGGGCAGCATGGCGTCTAGCGTGGTCGTGGCATCCCTGCCATGGACGAGCCTAAAAGGCGTCATCTGGGTGGTCTCCTGCACTGCGGTGCTGTAGGCGAAGACGACGTAAGGCAGGATGACATCCCAGGTTTTATGTTCGGCATCGACATACATAGCGAGCATATCGGCGATGGTTTTGTTCAGGCGCTCGGTCAGTCCGTTGTTCTGCGGATGGTATGCAGTTGTCCTCCGGTGGCTGGTTTGGCTGTAGCGCAGGATGGCTTGCGTGAGTTCCGCCGTAAATGCTGTTCCTCTGTCCGTGATGAGCACATCGGGGGCGCCGTGTCGAAGAAGAATGCACTCCACGAAAAATTTGGCCACTTCTGCTGCTGTTCCGTTCGGTAGGGCTTTCGCCTTGGCGTAGCGGGTCAGGTAGTCGGTCGCTATGATGATCCACTTATTTCCAGATGTTGACGTTGGAAAAGGGCCAAGCAAGTCCATGCCAATCTGCTGAAAGGGTCTTGAGGGAGGTTCAATGGGGTTCAGAAATCCTGCTGGTCGTGTGGGAGGAGTCTTTCGTCGCTGACAATCTCGGCATGTTTTCACATAGTGTGCGACATCGGCAGACAGTCGGGGCCAGTAATACTTGTCTTGAATGCGGCGGAGGGAGCGAGTAAACCCGAGATGTCCAGCTGTCGGCTCGTCGTGTGAATCCTGTAGAACTTCTTCGCGGAGACAAGTAGGTACAACAAGGAGGTAGGCTGTTTTGTTCGCTGTAAAGTTCTTCTTCACAAGGACCGCATTCTGCACACAGAAAGAAGACAGTCCTCGCTTGAATGAAGCGGGGGGTGAAGAAACCTTGCCTTCCAGGTACTCGATGAGGCCTTTTAGGTTGCGGTCCGAGCGTTGCTGCTGAGCAAAAGAGCTTGCGCTGATGGGTCCCAGGAAGGCGTCCTCATCGTCGTCCAGCGGCGGTGCATCTACAGGGGCTCGTGAGAGGCAATCGGCGTCAGTGTGCTTGCGTCCGGACTTGTAAACGACGGTGACGTCAAACTCCTGGAGACGCAGACTCCATCGAGCGAGTCGGCCAGAGGGATCCTTCAAATTGGCAAGCCAGCAGAGCGCGTGGTGGTCGCTGACCACCTTGAACGGCCGTCCGTAGAGGTAGGGGCGGAATTTCGACGTAGCCCAGATGATGGCAAGGCACTCCTTCTCAGTGGTCGAATAGTTAGCCTCGGCCTTGGAAAGGGAACGGCTAGCGTATGCGATGACCTTCTCCAGCCCGTCACTTTTTTGAACGAGAACGGCGCCTAGTCCCACGCTGCTTGCGTCGGTATGAACTTCAGTATCGGCGTTTTCATCAAAATGCGCAAGGATCGGTGGGGACTGTAAACGAGGCTGAAGTTCCTTGAAGGCTTCTGCTTGCGGCGCTTCCCATTTAAACGGCACGTCTGCCTTCGTCAGTTGGGTCAGGGGCTCGGCGATGCGCGAAACGTTTTTCACAAATCGTCGGTAATATGCGCATAGTCCGAGAAATCTGCGCACTGCTTTCTTATCGGCCGGCGGTTGAAACTGTTCAATAGCAGCTGTTTTCTGCGGGTCTGGGCGTACTCCTTCCTTGCTAATGATGTGGCCTAGAAACAGCAGCTCTTCGTAGGCAAAGTGGCATTTCTCTGCTTTCAAGGTTAGGCCAGACGACTTGATTGCGTCTAGTACTGTTCGAAGTCTTTTGAGGTGCTCTTCAAAGTTCGAGGCGAAGACAACGACGTCATCTAAATATACCAGACAAATCTTCCACTTCAGGCCTGCCAGCACTGTATCCATTACTCGCTGAAACGTCGCTGGTGCGGAACAGAGACCAAATGGCATCACCTTGAACTCAAACAGCCCATCCGGAGTTATGAATGCTGTCTTCTCGCGATCTCTTTCGTCGACCTCAATTTGCCAGTAGCCGCTCTTGAGGTCCATCGATGAGAAATATTTGGCGTTGCAGAGGCGGTCCAGTGTGTCGTCGATGCGGGGGAGGGGGTAGACGTCCTTCTTTGTTATGTTGTTCAAGCGGCGGTAATCCACGCAGAATCGAAGTGCGCCGTCTTTCTTTCTCACTAGAACAACCGGTGCCGCCCATGGGCTGTTTGAAGGCTGGATGACGTCGTCGCGAAGCATTTCTTTGACTTGGTCCCGGATGGCTTGTCGTTCTCGCGGTGACACACGGTAGGGGCTTTGACGGAGAGGTCGGACGTGTTGGTCCGTTATAATGCGATGCTTGGCAATTGGCGTCTTTCGCACCTTCGGAGATGTCGAAAAACACTCACTGTAGCTTTGAAGGAGATTGCGGATCTGGTCTTGTCTGTTCCGGTGCAGGGCTGGGTTGATGTCGAAAGTGGGCGAGTTCTCTTGGTCAGGTGAATCTTCTGAGGAGGGGGCCGGAGAAGGCGAAGGAGTCTCGTACGTCAGATATTTCGTCGAAGAAAGCAATCGTCGTTCCTCTGTTAATGTGCCGGTATTCTTCGCTGAAGTTAGTCAGCACTACTTCGGCCTGGCCATTGCGGAAATGTGCGATGCCTCTTGCGATGCTGATTCCTCGGTCTAGGAGCAACTGCATGTTGCCCTCGATGATAGCTTCAGCGTTAATGGCTTTCGTGGCACCTACTGTCACGATACCGCTTGATCGGGGTGGGACGCTCATTTCTTCCTCCAGGACACTCAGGGCAACGTGATTTTCCCCAGTTTTCATCGAAGCGATGGCTTCGTCCGTCGAAAGCGTGATCAGCTTGGATCGCAGGTCGATGATCGCCTGGTGCTCATTAAGGAAATTCATACCCAAGATCACTTCGCGGGAGCATTGCGGTAGCACAACAAAGGTCGCAGGATAGGTATGTCCTTTGACAGTCACTCGCACTGTGCATCGTCCTGATGGCGTAATGAGGTGGCCCCCTCCGGTGCGAATTTGTGGGCCGTCCCAAGCCATTCTGACTTTTCTCAGATGCGCAGCGAATGTTCCATTCATCACCGAGTAATCGGCTCCTGTGTCGACTAGAGCGGTAACTTTCCGGCCGTCGATAGTCACTTCTAAGTCGGAGGTCTTAGCTCTTGCATTGCATGTCGCTCTCGGTGTAGGGTCACGGCTTCGTCGCATATGCGAGCCGCGGGTGTGGCGTGTGGTCGAAGCTTTTCTGGGTGGCGTCGTCGTTTTGAAGGCAGTTTGCGTCGTGGTGGGGGTTGTCATTTTGTGCGGCGTCGGTGCAGCGACGGTAGGTTCCCGTCGCAGGTGCAGCGTCTTTATGGGGCGTGGTCAGTGGAGGATCTTCGGCGTTTCGCTCGTTAGCAACCTCATCTCCAGAGGTTGCTGCCTTTAATTTCCCCTACGGGAGCTGGGAGACCTTCCTCGTACCGCGTTTGCGTAGCTGCGGCGTGGTGACGCAAAGCGCGAGGTTGACGGCGTTGGTGAGCGCGAAAAGCGGTTCGGCGTGTACTCCTCTCCACGCAGGTACTCGTCGATTTCCTGCGGACGTTGTCCGAAGCGTGGTCATGGGGCGTTAACGGCAAATCCTCGAAGACCGATACGTCAGTACGGGCAGTGACGAATATGGCCGGCCCCACCGCAATGGAAGCACAACGGCCGGTTGTCGGAAGTCCTCCAGGCGTCGTATTTCCTGGGGCTTGAGCGTTGGTCATATAGGCTGGGCGGGTGCGGGCTGGAAGGCGGCGTTGTGGAACAATTGGCTCATCTAGGGGAGGACGTGGGGGTTGCCGTTGGGGCTGAGCAGTCCTTACTGCAGCGGAGTAGGTCATGGCCTGGGGTTCCGTGGCCGTCGGGGTGCCAAGTGCCTGTTGCACTTCTTCCCATACCACATCCATCAGAGTCGCTGCTTGTGGCTGTGGGGAGGATTGCAGTAATCGGCGTAGCTCCTCTCGGACGTTTTCGCGGATAACTTCCCGCAAGCTGTCGCTGGTGGTGGCCGGCGTGTCCGAACGGATTGCACAGGCAGAGGAAGAGCGATTGTACTGCCGAGCTCGGACGTCGAGGGTGTTTTCAATCGTGCAGGCTTCTTGCATGAATTCCTCTACTGTTTTTGGTGGCTGGCGGACGAGGCTTGCAAAGAGTTGTTCTATTACGCCGCGCATTAAAAACTGAACTTTCTTTTCCTCGGTCATCTCGGGATCGGCGAAATAGGCGCTTCATCTCCTCGACGTAACTGCAGACGGGCTCATTCGGAAGCAGGATCCTGGACTCGACGAGTCGTTCGGCTCTTTCCTCACGACACTGGTGAATACCTTCAATAGTTCGCTCTTGGATAGCTTACATGTCGCAAGGGACGACTCGAGGATTTCGTACCACGTGCGTGCGGAGCCATCTGATGATAAAAATACGTGTACAATTTTTGCCACATCATCCCACTTGTTGAATGACGCCACGCGCTCAAATTGGTTCAACCATTCATCGGGGTCTTCGCCTAGGGATCCATTGAAAGTTGGCGGCACCCGCGGGTACTGCAGTATGATCGATGTCAACATCTTCGGCGAGGTTGCGGTGCTCGTAGCAGCGTGTTTTTGCTGTCTGGTGCGGTCCGGCAGGGTGCCAAGCTCAGGCTCCTCTCCCTGGAGACGTCGGCTGGCTCGCTGAGCTACTGGCTCTTTCTCAGGTGCGAAGCACTGAAGGCTGGCATCACGACTTGAAGGGGGCGTCCGGAACTTGGAAGGCTACCCGGCGCCTCCACCAGATGTCACGTAGCGGTGACGGCAGTCGAAGGAGCGATGAAGACGGATTAAGGTCTTCTAAAAGAAAACTGTTTAGAGGGCTGACTTGCGCCCACAATGGACTGAACCACTCAGCGGCGGCGAAGCGACAAGCTTGCTCGGCGGTCGTCGAACAGAAAGCCCGCCGCTGTCGGCCGTGCTCAATTTAAAGCCGATAGCGAACATTCGAGATAAAGGGCGCAAAGTTACTAGAAAATTCCGGAACAACGTAGAATCAGCTTTGCCTGGCTGCGATCAATCGAGATAAATCTAGTCGCGTCTTGCGTCGCAAACAAAGCGATAAGGTGGTGTCGCGGCAGATTTGAAAAACGAATAAACACTGCAAATATTCGCGGCAATATTGTCGAAGTTGTCAAAATGTGCTTGAGGGAAGAAAATAAAAAAGTTTCGTCTACATTTCGTTATATTTTAAGATATTAATGAACGATACCTGGACTCAATAACATGTCAACTTCGAAATGTAATTATATTGGAGAATTTGGTGGGATGCAGAGATTTTCGCAAATGGCAATCATAAGTAACATGAATCATGGAAGGAGTTTTTTTGCACACTGACTGCACATAAACGGTTTCGTATTCAAAATTACTTTTCGCGTTTCTCTCAGGCATTACATAAAAAATGGGCAACGTAATATTACTGAGCGTTTCCGGCACACCGCTTCATATTTTTTTTTCTAAATTTTCTCTATGGCGCTGTGTTAACTTCCTCTTTGTGGCTCGTCTTCAAGGTTTATACTGCACTTGGTCTTGAAAAGATAGGGCGCTGCAAAACGAAACAAACAACATCGCAGCCTCCTTGGTTCCTCAGTGCCCTGACCTCCAACGCGAGCTAATGGTCGCGAGGTGATAATCATTCCTGGACTCTATATTTGAAATCATTCGATATAAGAGAACACAAATGTTTTTGCTGTGTTAGCCGGCGTTATAGACAACTTTGTGTTCGTAAATAATATGAAGACTTCGGCTACTACATCTCTCCGAACACAAGTGCAGCTTTCGTATGTAAGCACCACATACGGAAATACTCAACTTCAAACAAGGAGAGAGTAACTTCTTATCCCATGTAGAAATGATAAACTCCTATCGCATAACTTTAGACCGCCTTATATATTTAGAGTTGATCCAACGCGCCCCTGCGATTTGTCCCTATATCTCCACCCCCCAAATTTCTTACTTCGAACTTTAGCTAGCCGCTGGTATTAAAACAAATCCACCGACACGCTGGTTGACGTGTCTCTTTTTGCGTTGACCTCAACATGCGCTGTTTTTCTGAATTCGCAGTATGGTCTATTTGAGGCAAACAGACTCTGTTGCTTAAACTATCCACCTTCAGAGCATACTTCATCCCCTTAAGGTGCCTCTACTCAGGCATCGTGTGACAGGTGCACACAATCTGGCGCGCACCTGCCAGAATGCATCTCACACCAACGAGCCTCCACAAATCTCCCACCGACACGGTTCAGAAGTTTTCACCCAGCAGGGGTGCAAGGCGAACGAAAATCTAAAACGCAATTCGAAGGCGATGAACGGGAATGTTGAGTGTACATCGAATAACTTTAACGCAGAATAGCCCTATCAGACTGTCCGATTAGCTGCGCGATATTCAAAGCCACAGCTCCTAAAGGCCCCTTCCTTTACTCGGGAGCTGTAGTAGGATTTGTATTAGTCGTCGGAACGCAAGAAAAAAAAGGAGGTAGATGACCATGAAAATAAAAAAAATACGAGAGCGGAAAAATGTGACATGCTCCATTGCCAGAGGAGACGCTCAGCGGCAGACAGCAACAGTTGAGGCCGAAGAATCAGGACGTGTGAAAACCTAAAATTGTGAACCATAAGAGCTCTCTGAACCTTCTAACCTCATTGCATACAGTGAAATTAAAGTATTTCAATAGCAGTCGCTGAATTTCTTGTTGCACAAAGCTGAACAATCCTGTCAGTTTTTTAGGTACAAAGTTCTTTCATACTTGCTTCAGATGGTACTTCAAGAGCGGCGTCAATGATTACTCTGTGCTCCCTTCCTGACCTTGTCATCGCTCTAAAGCGCGTTGCTCTCTTTAGTGCCGAAGATCAGAGGAACTTTTCAATCACACAGCTCACTGCACAGTGCGTTCGGAAATCCACGCGTTTTATTAGCGCTGATTACATATTCAAGACAGTCGTCACTTTATCATTTGTCGTAGGCCTATGCTGACTGCGATATGAGACCATCGCCATCATTGATAACACCTCGGTTTTCAGAATCCATAGCCTAAATTGATCAAAGGAGTGCGCCTAACGTTCGATGGATCCAGGTGGGGAACATTAGCTCATAGGTCACGAAAAAATGCGCTATAACCACAGCATTTGCCACAACAAAATCCACAGCTTCGGCCAAACCGCAAACCCTTTTTTCAGTAACCCGACGCCTTAAAAGGTGTCCAATTATCAAAGATAGGTAGACAAAAAGAGGGGAGAAAGGCAGAGTTGTTAGCCAATTATCAAAGACTGAAAAAAAAATTTGGGCCTTCTTGACCATAAGCCTGAAAAATGTGAACGCATTTAATAGCCTGTTCAAGTGTCACATTGTCTAGTGTATTATTCGCAGTTTCCCACAAAATCTTCGTTGAAACCGGCATATGGTATCTAGGAGTGATTACGTCCTAAAAATTAGAGTACCCTTCATTGGATTACCATATAAGATTACAATAATTCGACCCACTAATCTACCATAACCTACCCAATGATCAATCTTAAATCACTTGAGGGTGCAGGCCTACGAACAAAATTTTTGGGATCGTTTAGAATTTTCTGGGTAGAACCCGAAATTTTGGGGTTCGCATGTAGTCACGTGTGGTTGATGACGCCAAAGTCCTTCCAGTTGCATGCATACATGGCGGTAAGTCCTCATACCAATCTTGGCGCAGTAGCGCAGCAGTTAAGCAATGCACCACTGGCTCGGCTGGTGGCCTTTTCGGATTAAGCCATAGTTAGAGCTTGTAAGACCTTGGTTGCTGTTCTCGAACTCCCGTGCGCTCTATGCCAAGCGCGGCCGTGGGAAGGTAGCAACTCTATTCAATTAATTTTAATTATTTGAATTCCCACGTGACACGGAGTGGGGCAAGCAAGTCGCAACCCGGTTTGCAGCTTACCACGTGCTTTGGTGGCCACGTTGTGATGACACCGCAAGGTCACATGACCTGTCTGTACAAATAAATTATGTAACTTCCACACCTGCTCGGTTGGCTTCTAGCTCACAAACAGGTGTTCTGGTTCCCATCTGCCACTATGCTCAGGTTCTAATGACGTATGTAGGTGACGTGAGTCTACCGATCAGAGGCTATGTCTACGATTATACTTTAGAACTTGGGCTAGAGAGTAATACCTAGGAGCTCAAGGACACCAACAGATTCGGAACGCCTCCCAGTTCAAGCAAAATGCCTCCTCCCACTCGGGCTGCAGCGATCAGTTTGAGAAGAACACGTTCTTGGGCAAGTTGGTTCATAGCTTGAGTAGATGAAGCGCACAAAAACACAGCACACAGGAAAAGAAAGATACGAGACCGGCGCCTGTCTCGTGTCTTTCTTTTCCCGTGTGCAGCTTTTTTTTGTGCTTCCTCTACTCAAGCGTTCAGTTCCTACCACTCGAATATTTCAGCTGTCATATTTGAATATCTCAGTCCAATGTCTTCAGACATTGTTTTCAACGTTAACTGTAAAGACACCGCCGATGCACACAACGAACTACAAGTGAATTCCCGTCAGAAACGTCTTGATGTAGATGAGGAGAGCGCATGCTAGGCTATCGGAGGTGGGTTCTAAATTCTATCCGTGCAGCCCTTGACATCCTCAGCTCACGCTTCAGAAGAACTTATCATCACCAAAAATCACCATCGTTGGCAACATCAATTCCAGACACAACACGCTTTGTCCTACGCGCAACAAACGCTGCCAAGCCGCCAAGGACTATCTCTGCTTTTTGTCGTTGCATTCACAGCTACTATAACATTCATTTCGTTGAGATTTTAAAAGGCGCAGTATATTATGCGATTACTAAATCTAGAACTCATACAACTTGAGCACGCATATAAATAATTTCGGCAAGGAAGCAAACCCTTGAGCAAAGCATAATTATTCAAGATATTCTTTTGTGTGATGCATAAAAACTCCGCACAATTCGCACATTAGCCCTCCGCTCGCTGAAGAATGGCTTTGAAAAAAAATAGTATATTGATGCCTAGTAATCAACCATGCCAATTTTCAAAGGTCTGTACATTAATTATATTGGGACTGAAAAAATAAACAATAAAATTGTGTCCCAGCTCGCACCACTCAGTATGAAATCAGCGCAAAAAAGTTGCATAAATTTTTTTTTATTACTTTCCCACTTGCTTTTCTCATGCCTAGCCGTTCGCCGGCGAAATCTGACGCCCCAGAATTCTAAACATACTCACGGGATGCAGGACATCGAAGAGTGCGGCCATTCTTAGGAGACATGTTTTTGTTGTATTCTGGTATCCCTCCTTGTTCTGAAATAAAGACCGCTTTCATTAGACTTACCATTTCAAAGCAAAGGATAAATTCTGATTGGTGGTGCAAGTTCCTGAGCTGTGGCCGCGCTCTCAAAGTGGCGTAAAGCGCACAAGATATTGCCACTTCAGGGTATTTATTTTATTTTCTTGAAATTGGACTGCGGTATATATTTTGGTTAAATATAGTTGGAGTCAGCGCCCATCCTGTAATGTCTTTCGGTGCATTCATCAAAATCTAGCCCTGTTTAACTTCAAGAAAAGAAAATGCATCACAAATATGCTCCGCAACCTCTTTTATTAGAGCCACCCTTCTGCTGTGGCTTTTAGATGTAGTCTATTCATTTCTCTGTTTTCACAAAATCAGCAAGCTGTAATTGCTCACAAATACATTTTTTCAGACCCATGGGAGACGGCTATAGCAACAAGGAGAATAACATACGCATTCTTCAGATGTAAGAAGGACATTTTCGAGTTGGACATTAAGCCTGCTTTTGTTAAGGTAAGAACACCTGAGAATGTTTCAAAAGTAAAATCATTTCTTCGATTTTAGAGATAACGAACAGCGGCGTTGCATTCTTTGCAACGTCCAGAGCGCTTCGGGAAGTGCACGTCATATTTTCTTTCTCGAATTCGAATGTCGAAGGTCATTTGCCGCCATTAAAAAGCGCGAAGTAAATCTACGCTAGGAATCTACTGTAACTGTGGTTATAATAAGTGTTTCTCTGTATGTCACTACGAGCACCTGATTTTCCTGGCCATGAATGTTCAAAAACTGCACTAGGGCATCGGTTCTGCCAGTTGTGGCGAGGTAGGTCGCAAAATATGGTTTTGAAGATCACGATTCAGTGCGCAAGATAAAGCCGATTTGCCCGTGCATTGCCGGTTGACCTTCAAGTGAACCAAAGATCAAGCATGGCTATAGGCCTTACCCTATGTGGGCTGCCATGGTGTCGAACCACTTTATCTTTGACTTTAAGATTCGCCCGTAGAGGGCGGTAGAACAGGCCGCAGCTTTCATTGGCTTACCAAGCTTACTCTATCAACCATTCATTTAACTTCCACCTGCCAGGGTGACAGGGTGGGCGCGCTGCCTCTCCAGTGTGCGGAACGCATCCAAAGTTACAGACGCCACGCCACGTCTACTTGAGCGATACACCACAACTTCGGCTAACCAGCTTTGGCAGGTGTTAAACCGCAGATCATTTTTCGCACAGCTTTGACCTTTATGCTTTGATCAGTCTCCACACAGTACTTGTGGTATTAAGAGCGCTATACGTCTGTCG
Source organism: Amblyomma americanum (assembly GCF_052857255.1). Classification (NCBI taxonomy): domain Eukaryota; kingdom Metazoa; phylum Arthropoda; class Arachnida; order Ixodida; family Ixodidae; genus Amblyomma; species Amblyomma americanum. Next base: position 90,775,234 of record NC_135501.1, read on the forward strand.
CTTCGGAGGAGTTTCGCTGGATAAACATCTCAACGTAAGATTACACGAAACCCAGTCTCTTGAATCTAAAATAGTGGACAGCCGCTTCCGTAGCACAAATTGTAGGTTACTTTTGAAAAGAGCGCGAAATAGGGGACATAGAAAAAAGCACGCTATGTGCTGTGTGCGTTGTTTCGTTTCTTGAAACCGTGTTTCACGCTTTTTTCTACAGTCCTGAGCCCAGTGGCACAGCGATCCTGCGTTTCACAATCACAGAGCACCGTGTGAGATATAGGCGGGTTCTATAATCTGATTAGGCAATGAAGGGGCGGGAGCAGTGTTCATACATTTTTAATTACCCGCTTCGGTGATTTAAAATGCTCGGTTTGCAGTCATCATATTGATCAGTGGTTCCTTTGGCGAAGACTCATTTTAGTGGCATTCCTTGCAGGAGGTCGATCACTGCTGCTGCGTTATCCGTTTATGCCATGCATACGCCAGCGGTTTTAACAAGGCAAGTTGCAATTCTGCAGGCTCGCAGCATGCGTTTTTTCTCTATAATTTTCTGACGAATTATCTCCATAAAACTTTATGCTTGGAGGGAAAGCTCATATAGTGGTGCATAGACACTAGCTTGTAGATTTAGAATGCAAAGCCCAGGTAGCATTTTATAATTTCAAAAGTGAACTTCCAAAACTTAGCTGGCGGCGAACTTTCATCTACTTTGCCAAAGTCTTCCGTCGCTTGCATGCGTCTTAAATGCAACTTATCCAAATGCTTATAAAATATGCTGGTCCTGTAGCGCGAAAACAAATATGCGAGACACAAAGAAGGCACTCAGGAAGGGTGCTGTCAAACATTTCAAGAGTAATTTAGTAGGAAATTGCTTATCTGAGCATACACAGACGGTAGAATATATAGATTACCTACCTTTTCAGATGAAGCTTGCTGTGCTTCTTACTGTCACAAGAAATCTGCAGAAATTTCGAATTTGAAAACGTTGATTTATGATTTGTTCTCAGTAGCAGCCCGTGTCGTAGAAACAACTATTCAGAGAATAAGGTTGCCTAAGGAATACAAGACGGTTTTTCAAATCGCCGCTCAATTTAAAAGCTCCATCTTATGTGTCACATCTTTTCTGCACTACTAAGAGGGAGCGCATTCTGTAGTTACAGTTCTTCTATTCCTATTTCCCGCAGCATATTGATATCCATCTCATTATTTGCTACTCAGTAAACAAACAGTTACAATGTTGCGGGAAGCTTTCCGAAATAATAAAGCTATTGGCCGCTGTTAATTCTATTTAGATAATTTTCCTTTCTAATTCAAACTCTTTTTATTGTTCCCGCAGCAGTCGGTGCTCCTTGTATCACTAGTAGTGATGTTAAGCTATAAAAGAAATAACAATGCTGAGTGAACTAACGTGGAAGATTAGACAAGCAAACAATTTTCCTTTACTTCTAGAAAATGTCCCTCGTTCGATACATCACTAGAGGGTGCCCAAAATACAGCACAACACAAAAAAGTACGCCTACCAGATAGGTATCCATTTACCTCACAGAGGGCGTTTAGCTGTAGCACTCAGACAGCCCATTCAGTTCTCGCAGACTTTCTTGGGCATACTTTTGCCCATTGCTGTTTGGGATCTTAGTAAAGGGCTGATGTTTCTGCCGGGCCTTCCTATGCTCAGACTGAAATATACGCTATTTACGATAAAGTATATAGGTGCGGTTCCAAGCTTGTAACGCAGATTAAAGTACACAACAGCGTATTGCAATCATGTTGCCTAGTAAAAGTAACATGCTTTTGAAATGCGTTATGTATAAATTTCATCAATTTATTCCTTTTGAATTCAAGAACTTCCATAAATTTATTCAGAACTGAAGAAGGGAGCAACTACGCAGCATGGCAGATGGACTAGGGTATAGAGGAAGACAGGAACAGGTGGCTTTAAAGAGATATGTGGAAGGCCTACTTGCAGCTATTCTCTTGATGCTGCTCCATTCAAGATGCAAAAGCCAGATATAAAAGTTCAAGACAAAGTTGAAATATATTGAGTGGTAACTAGCACCAGCGCTTTAAGGTGAAATAAAACTACTGTATCTAACTGTTTTTCATCATAAATTGATATAATACCCGGTTCGCAGTTAAAACCACCACGCGTTCTCCTAAAGGAACTTAAGATTACGTATAGCAAGGTTTCATTAAAATCAGGTTGACAGTACTGCTCAAGTACCCGACATTGTTCTTTTCAGCACTTAAGCCACAGAGTTTTTTTGAATTACCTAAAAGCTGCAAATTCTTTGTTTTCCTTGTTGCCGTTTTGAAAGAAAACAAATTTAAATAACTTCATCCTCAGCATCAGAGTGGTCCGCTGGCTAGAGTTCACTCTTTCTAATGCCCAAAACTGAGGCAGCGCAAAATTATATTCACTTTTTTGCGCTTAAACAATCCTTCTAGGAAAGCATCTTATCTAACCAATGACAACCCAACAACTTGCATGAATTTTTATTGATATGCCACGTGTTAAAGACAGCGGGAAAGAGCCTATGGCAATATTCCCCACAAAATGTCACATACATGAAAATGAGAATTTGGTCATACCGTTACGGTGCTTGCTGCTTTCGCGTAATATTCTCTTGCGGTGGAATAGAAACGTTTTTCTAGATTTTAGGACACATCTGATGCAGTCCTTAGTGTCTATGCACCACTATATGAGCTTTCCCTCCAAGCAGAAAGTTTTATGGAGATAATTCGTCAGAAAATTATGGAGAAAAAACGCATACTGCGAGCCTGCAGAATTGCAACTTGCCTTGTTAAAACCGCTGGCGTATGCATGGCATAAACGGATAACGCAGCAGCAGTGATCGACCTCCTGAAAGGAATGCCACCAAAATGAGTCTTCGCGAAAGGAACCACTGATCAATATGATGACTGCAAACCGAGCATTTTAAATCACCGAAGCGGGTAATTGAAAATGTATGAACACTGCTCCCGCCCCTTCATTGCCTAATCAGATTATAGAACCCGCCTATATCTCACACGGTGCTCTGTGATTGTGAAACGCAGGATCGCTGTGCCACTGGGCTCAGGACTGTAGAAAAAAGCGTGAAACACGGTTTCAAGAAACGAAACAACGCACACCGCACAAAGTGTGCTTTTTTTCTAAGTCCCCTATTTCGCGCTATTTTCAAAAGTAACCTACAATTTGTGCTATGGAAGCGGCTGTCCACTATTTTAGATTCAAGTGACTGGGTTTCGTGTAATCTTACGTTGATATGTTTAACCCGCGAAACTCCTCCGAAGCGACAGACGTATAACGCTCTTAACACCACAAGTACTATGTGGAAACTGATCGAAGTGTAAAGGTCAAAGCTGTGCGAAAAATTATCTGCGGTTTAACACCTGCCAAAGCTGGTTAGCCGAAGTTGTGGTGTATCGGTCAAGTAGACGCGGCGTGGCTTCTGTTACGTTGGATGCGTTCCGCACACTGGAGAGGCAGCGCCAACCCTGTCACCCTGGCAGGTGGCAGTTAGTTGATAGAGTAAAGCTGGTAAGCCTATGAACGCTGCGGCCTGTTCTACCGTCCTCTATCGGCGTATCTTAAGGTCAAAGATCAAGTGGTTCGACACCGTGGTAGCCCACATTGGGTAAGGCCTATAGCCATGCTTGATCTTTGGTTCACTTGAAGGTCAGCCGGCAATCCACGGCGAAGTCGGCTTGATCTTGCGTACTGAAACTATATCTCCCAAACATTATTTTGCGACCTACCGCGCCAATACTGGCAGAACCGATGCCCTGGTGTCTCTTTTGAGCAGTAATGACCAGGAAAATGTGGTGCTCGTACATACATTTTAACACTTATTATAACAACAGTAACAATACATTCCTAGCGTATATTTACTTCGCGCTTTTAATGGCGCCAAAGAACTTTCGACATTTGAGTTCGAGAAAGAAAATATGACGTTCACTTCCCGAAGCGCTCTGGACGTTGCAAAAAATGCAACGTCGCTGTTCGTTATCTCTAAAGTGGAAGAAATGATTGTACTTTTGAAACATTCTCACGTGTTCTTACCTTAATAAAAGCAGGCTTAATGTCCAACTCGAAAATGTCCTTTTTGCATCTGAAGAATGCGTCTGTTATTCTCCTTGTTGCTACCGCTGTCTCCCATGGGTCTGAAAAAAATGTCCGTGCTAAGAAATGACAGCTTGCTGAAGTTGTAAAAGGGGATGAATAGACAACATCTAGAAGCCACATCAGAGGGGTGGCTCCAATAAAAGAGGTTGCGCAGTATATTTGTGATGCATTTTATTTTCTTGAAGTTAAAAAAAGCTATATTTTGATGAATACACCAAAACATATTACAGGACGGGTGCTGATTCCAACTATAATTATCCAAAAATATAGCGCAGTCCATTTTTAAGAAAAGAAAATAAATGACCCGAAGTGGCAACATCTCGAGCGCTTTAATCTAAAAGGAATAAAAACTGCATCTCTAAAAATAATCAGCGCGTATGTAACCAGCGAATGCAATCTTCTTCCGCGCCGCTTCTATCTTGCTTCCGTTGCGCGCTCCATGGCTGGAGATACGGCGAACGCAAAAAACACAGTTTGTTTCCCTCCGCTCCCTATTTCTACCCTAAAGCAATATCTTTGGATTCGATTGCGCGAGAGCCGAGCGCGCTGGCGTCATTGTGGTGTGATCGCATAGTGCAGCCTTGACCAGAGAGATGAAATTGTCGGCAACCGCTGAAGACGTTGCATTTAGAGATGACAATGTAAAATTATTCGCTCCCCGACGAGTCGCACATATCCACGGAAGTTACCGGAGGACCAATTCAATGTGTTGAGGCAATTTTAGAGCAAGAGCTTTACACTCTGATGGCCGGTTTGGGCTTGTCGTTCGCTCGTGGCGAGCGGGAATGAGTGCACGCTGACCTGTGGTCTTATACAAGTCATTTAGCAGTACACACCTTTTGGCGAGTTGGTGCATTTCAGTCACGTACAAGCGCAAAAACAAGGAGAAAGAAGGACTTGGACAACACGAGCGCTTTGTTGTCCAAGTCCTTTGTGTTTGCAGTACGAAGACAACTTCGGGACTTTGTTGGCTCGTCCGGCGACTACTTTCAGTTTGGGGCAGCTACTCCAACTTCTTAGCAAACAAACCTTATTTATTAAGGACGGAATCGAAATACAAGGCAGTATAAGAAAAAGGAGGTTTAAAAGACAGGTTGTTTAAAAGTGGCCATGACTGAGACCCGGTGCGCTACTCGCTAACTCCTTGTCTGCAGCTGGCTTGGAACCCTTCGATAATTGGTCGGAGCTATACCATTCCAGATCTCACTTATTTTCTACCAGGAGCAGTGCAACGGCACCCTACATGCAAATGGGCGGCTACCAGGGCTTGCCACAGGCTGTCTAAGTGAACCTTGCTTTTCCTAGAACGTACAGGGCAAGCGGCTTCACATATGCATCTCACTACATCTCACTACATCGGCATCTCACTACGCATGCATCTCACTACATCAGCATTTACTGTCACTGCTGGTAGTAAACAGAACCCACCGTGTAGCTGGAGAGTCCTATCGTTTGAGAAGTCGCCAACCGTAATCACCCCCCCCCCCCCCCTCATTGAGAGCTCGTCGCGGCGTGTTTTATTTTAAGCCACTGCCCGTCACGAGAACTCCTCGGCGACAAAGCACTAAAATTCTTCTGTAAATTTCTTGCAGTGCTTGTCAATGAATTTAATTCTCTCAACCTCACCTCTACTTCTTATTAGCAGCAGTGCACCAGCCTTGCCGGCTGATTTAACACCATATTTAAAAATATTATATCAAAGAATATCGTGTAACAAACCAACGCGTAAGATCACGTTGTTGGTTGGTTGGTTTTTAGAGAAAGGAAATGGCGCAGCATCTGTCTCACATTTCTTTCACTCCCTCTTTCATCCCTTCCCTCACGGCGCGGTAAGGGAAGGGATATAGGAGGGAGTGAAAGAAGAAAGGAAGAAAGTTGTATGCTTTGTACTTTCGGCTACAAAAAACGGCCATTCCTATCGCTACGAGCTTTTCGTCCTCCCTCCTCTTACATCTGCGGGCCAATGCTTCACATGATCCCCCCTCTTTGTACGATAAAAACATACCGAATAGTTTGGATTGTCATCCTGTAAAATTAACAGTTATTCTGGCGAAAAACATTCACCTTGCAGGATATCGACAGATTAAAAGAACGCGTCAAACAAAAGTGCCTAATTTCGTTTCATGGACAAGGAACAGGTTTTTTCACCACTAAGAAGAACTTATCATCTCTAATTTTCTTCCAAAATACATTGCTGTTATTACTGAGGCAATAGTTCATTTAGCCCCATATTTTTAACTTACTCAGCTTGTACTTGCACAAAACGAATCCGTTTCCCTTGGATGCTAGCGGAAACACAATGAACATGAGATCTGCGATGGCTGAAATATTCATGGCTCAAACGGGGCTAGTCGATAGCAGAGAAAGGTTTTCATGTCAAAGATGCGAGATGGTGCCATTATTTATTCACTAGATCTAAAGCCTGTACTCCAGGTACGATCTTTTACTGCTTGCACAGCGCGCAGTCTTTGCTTACCTTCCCGTCTCATTCACAATCGCTTTTATTGGAATAGCAGACGGGCAAGCCTCGGAACGCATGCTTCTTCATGCTGAGTGCTTCACTAACTGGGGAATGTTTATACTTTAAGAAGTGAGCCAACATAATTTTTCGACGCTAACCTGTCGGAGTTGACCGAGGCCATTTGTTTCAGTAGTTAAAGCTTTTGAAAAAACGGGACCGGTTCTAGGTGAATGGTGTTTTCGAAAATTGTTGGTCTTTCTTTTTCATGTCTCTCTTTCCTCTTATCCCAGCACGACTCGCCTCTTTCTCTTTGATACAAAATCCAGCCAGTAATTGTCAATAACCTAAGCTCTCAGCTGAAATACCAACGATGAAAAAACCGATTTCCACGAATACCTTACTTCGCATTGGAAAAAAATGTCCCATGTAAAATAATTTATAGTGTCTTTGTCTGGTCTTCTTAACGAGAGCTTTAGTTTATTGACCCGCATGAAGTTGCATCTGTTTGGTCTTGCAGTAACTGCTTTCTGTTGCGAAAATATCCAACATGAAGAGTTTACAGAAAAAAACTCCTTGAGCTTCTTAAAACGGCCTTCGCGAATAAATGCTCACATTTCAGTGGTTTCAAAATACATTATTAGTTAAAACCAAAAAAATTCGCGCACTAGTTGCTATTGCTACTCCTGTCGGCCTTGAAGCAGGAGACAACGGCAGCGATACTTCTTTCACGCCTCTCCTTTGCTCACAATGAAGGCAAATGATGCTCTTGAGCATCAGTTGCCTTCATTGCATGTTTTTTTCTTGACCTAAATATCCGGTAACTCCAGTCATTTTATTTATTAAATTACTTTAACAGCAAAAGCAATTAATTTTTGAACGCATATATAGATACGTTCTAAAACTCAGAAGTACTTACACACTCATGCATCGATTAAAATAAGACTATATTTAGTTCTATCTCTATCTATGAATCGACATAGAATTTTGTACTTCGATACATGGGCACGTCAGTTTTCAGTATAGGATTATAGTCTGATAGGCCTAGTATATTTCCATTGTGGTTGCCAAGTATCTCAGGAGTGATTTCTGCTTCCACTATAGTGTGGAACAAATCCAAAATATGTGAGGATTTTGCGCTACTAACGATAATTATATTAGATTTATTGAAAAATTGCTGCGAACTGAAATTGTTGCAAGCAGAAAAGAGTGCCTACTTTGATAAGCGTTACACCTCAGGTAAAAACTCAATCAAGATTGAAGTACAAAAATAAGTACAGCGATAAAAAATACAGAATAATGCACGCATTATGTAAGTACGCTCTGATATCTCGCTAGTGTTCTATTAAAATTTCGATTTTCAGAAAGAACTATTATTAGGACTCATAAGAATGGAGAGAGACATGCTCAGTCTTTTTGCAGGGAATTGCAATCTGAAGTTGTTTTCTGACAAAAAAAAATTATCTGTGCAAATTTTTCGGGCAAAAATTCTTGCATGCTCCAACTTTGATTGGTTTGAGGAGGTCTGTATTTAAAAATTTCCTCGAGCCAGCTTGTGGGTTTCAAAGCAGCTATGCACGCCGCCAAGGCAGCTTTTGAGCCATTTGCACTACATGGGACCGAGCCCCTATTTTTCCGTCTTCGTCATAAGTATCTCATGGCGAAAAGTGTTAAAAGGTTTAGTCATGTGAAAGTAGACAGTGCCCACTTCACTGTGAATAAACACGTAAAGCCCACTGTACCATAGAAAGTTGCAGAGATAAAATTCAACTGATCGTTTTTTTACACCGTGCTCCAGAGGTGTTATCTTTTGTTTAAAATATGAATTCATACGTTCATACATTACCATATCAAAAAAATTTCCAATTCAACAAATAATTGACACTGGCCGAAAATTATTCACAGCATCGCCAGACCTATATACAGGAACAACTTTTGACAGTTTTCAAAGACAAGGAAAAATGCCAATGCGCAAAGATAATTTAATAAAATACGCTAGATAAGCTTGACCAAACATGTTACTGTATCCTTTGTTTATGAGGCTGGGAATTTAATTGACTCCTGTTGAATGTTTAGGCTGCTGCTTCTGTATCGCCGATAAAACTTCATACTGAGCGATAATTTAAAGCGCTACCCTACCGAAAATTTCCATAGAACGGAGAAAGCGGATCCATACGTACGGAATTATGGAACTACGGACTCCACAGTGTACGGGTATCCGCGTTCATCCGTACTTGAGGGATTCTTATGGACCTCCGCCTGTTATGGACTCCGTACAGTTGAACTGAACGGACTCCACAGCAGTCCATAAGCGGTGGACTCCACATATTTGTGCGGACTCCGCACTACCATGTGGAGGGCGATTCAGCCCGAATTACAATTGCACACTTTGGGAATGCAACAGCATGCATGCAGCTTTTAGCAATATGAGGCAACTATACAGTTCTGTATTCGTATTGATTATTATTTGCAGAAGTAAAAATTCACAGTGAGACTGAAATATGTACAGTATATAGACAAAATTTTGTTGGATGCAGATTCGAGAAAAAAAAATTATTTCTGCATTGTCTCAATATGCAGTCAGCTGGTATTTTTGCAAATGGAGCACGCATGTGCCCTCATGATCCAATGATTTTGATTGTCTTGCTTCGCCTAAGGAAATATTTTTTCGTAAACCCACATCATGCAAACTTTTCTCCATATATGACTATACATGTATGTGTTGACATGCATGAACAGCACTCACTGCCAGTGTAAGTGCTGCTAAAATGTACAGCTAAGCAAAGTACTTTAAATATCTTTAATTCATATATGTAGCCACTCAATTTTTCAGCACTTTCAGCATGTCGCCAAGGGATATATTTATGCTGCGCAAGCGCTCCTCCCTCATTTTGATGCTGGGATGCTTTTCCATGTGCATCTCGAAGGCCGCTGAAAACAGTAAAAATAACAGAGTACACAAAGTTTTGGAAACTGATGCAATCTATGCGCTTTTTATGGTACTGAAAGATGAAAAAAATGGACCCTTATAATTACTTTCTACTATATTGATTCAGACTGTTTCTTGCACCATATGCTTTGAAAGGGTCACAAGTGTCGTCATCATAGCAGAGAAAGTTATTTCCTTATGGTTAGTTACAGGTTTGTACCTACAATTATGGAATCCTCAAATAAACTTCGTATTATATGCAACTCCAAGGACCAAGTGTTAATGCATTATAGTCTCCAAATATGTGAATGAGAAAAGAGTAACATGCAGAGAAATACTTTACAATGAATAACCTTACCTCGGAGAGCTTTGAGTTTTTCGGGCGTAAGAGCCCGCCTCTCTGGTAGCTCAGGAACTCCCTCTTTGTGCAGGAAACGGTGGCAGGGCCTACCGGTTATGCTCCTATTGTAGAGCTCTTTCATACCCCATAGAGCCTTTGCCATTTCCCGCACAAAGAGAGAGTCCTTGGGCTGTGTCTGCAGGTAAGCCCATTTCCCTCTAGGGAGGGTCACCCCACAGGCCAAGTGCACCTAAAAAAAATTTTGAAGTAAGGTATGTCAGACACACTAAGAAAAAGCGCATCATCAAGTAAAATATTGGTTACTGATAATCAACAAAAACTGTTTTAATCTTCATACAGTGCTAATGCTAACCATAGTGCATGCAGCAGCTGGGCTACGATATGGAATAAGAGGAAGTTATGAATTGTAGACCACAACAGTTCCGAAGCCTGAGGAAATGCAGGCCATCAGTGCAGCCCTAAGAATTTCCATTTTTAATTCTTGTTTACAGTTCCTCATCAGAAGAGGTACAAAGTGTCTGTCACTATGACTGCTTTCCAGCTTCTTTTACGGGTGATACGCTCATAAAAGTTCTATACAAGCACATCTCTCTTGTGAGCCATCTCCAGTTAACCCCCTAAACGAAATCAAGCGAAATATTTGTAATTCCCTGTTAGCTAGCCATAGAAGACAATGCAACAAAGTTTTTGCCACAAACAGCCATTTTTCAGGCTTGTTTTCACTTCAACAAAATTTTCGTTCAGTGGAGCTGGGCTTTAAAATTCATTTTATGATAACATAGGCATAATTAACGCTAACTAAAGTAACTTTTCGTACATCCACATCACTAACAACAACATATAAAATTAATGGGTGACGATTATCAGACCTGAATGTTCTTTCCAAGCTCATCCTGACTGTCAGGCTTTGTTAATTCACCTGATGGCCTGAACCTTATTCCATTCATTAATGCTGCGAGTAAAAATGAAAATCTCCATTCTGTACCTCCTCGTTTTCTCTACCACCATTCTGTGTGTCGCCTCCTCTTGGGGCCCGTTGCCGCTCCTGGGCGATTACCGATGAAGTGGGCACATAAATCTGCGCCTGCAAAAATAAAATTGTCATTTCAGTTCCCAATTATTGTACACAGGTATTAATCAAGAACTCTTCAAGTAAAGTGCACTATTATCATTTATTTAAATTTTAATTAAAGTTGGTCACAGTGTTAGGTTATTTGCTATGCAAGCAAGTTATGTGACAGCACCTTTGCAATAAGCTGGCATGAGGGTTCCATATTGAGTAAAGAATGATAAGGTAGTAGTCTAATACCCCTGCCACACTAACAAATTTCACTTCAGTTTATTTTCATTAAAGATCCCAAATGGGGTGTTACATAAAGGGTGGGATAATGGTGCACCAGTGACAGCCGTCATAAACAATGATGGGCAAGTTATGGCAGCGATATGATAGGGAAGGCCGTCTACAGTCAGTTGCTACTCAACAAAATAATGATTGGTAAAGACGTTGGCACCGGCACACTGGTGCAGAACTTGGAAGAGGGTGATCGATGCGATGGGATCTGCGTGGTGGTGGTGCACAGATGTAGGGTTCTTGTCTTTAATGTCACTAAATTAATGTCATTCGGTCTCTTTTGGTCCTACATGGTAAAAAATAATGTCATTTGCAAATTATGGGAATGACAATTGGTGAAAAAAAAGTCTAATTAAAAGACATCAGTGCCCATAAAACGTGCTTGAAATTGTTGCGTACTGTTTCAAAAGCTGTTAAGAACATTTCTGGGCAATATTAAGGCTTCAAATATTATTTCTGGCAATTCTGCAGCACTTAAGTTTAGCCATCAAAGTCCAAGCCAAGGACAGAGTCAACCGCAAATCTGAAAAATGTAAACAAACAAAATGGCTGGCATGACACGGTGGAGCGCAGATTGTTGAAATAACTTCAAAAAAAGTGAAGTGCTCAGTTACAGCTTTAAGTACTTCCCAGCCAAACGAACATCGAATGCCAGCCAACAATCTACAAAAATATCCCCATACAGAACTCGAGCATTGCTATTAGAATAACTTTTGAATTATTAGTAATAACCACTGCTGTAACAAATGTATTTTTGAGGAGATGCCAGCTATCCATCTCATCATTCTGTGTGGAGTAATTAAAAGGGTATACGTGCATCTTCTCGGGAAAACTAGTTACTAAGATAGATTTCTCTATTCAAGCCCGTGACCAGCCAAAACAGAAAAAAAAAATCCTTGCTTGACTGCATATGTGGCTAATAAATACACAGCTCCTCATATGAAACCACTGGAGAAACAGAAAGGTGAAGAGCAAAACTGTCAGGAAGACAATGAGTTTCATTGTAAACCACAAGGCACGACACAAGGATGACACGAACGATAAGAAAGACTGGTAAATTTTAATGATATTCGAGAAGTAACAGATCAACAGCAAAATCAATTATCCCACACAAGGCATTAACACACCTTGCATGGGAAGTGCAGCCCAGAAATAATAACTAATAAGAGGATTATGCACCACTGCAGTGAAAGACAGGACATATTTGACAGGGCACAAAGAATGTCCTGCCAAATGGCAAATTAAATTTGGAAAGTGATACGCTACATGCCATCTTGCTTTCTAAAAACGCAACAAAAAATAATCAACACCAACCAAAAGAATGACGAACTAGATATTTCAGCTACCACACAGGAGCTTTGTTCACAATGAGGGCTGAACGAAGAACGAACACATTGCTCCGCACCAACCGTGCACGCGGCAGTCTTGCAGCAGACAACGGCACTGTCGGTTTATGACATAGCTCAGCCTGCTTCAATATGGCTGTTGCTGTCAGGGGGAGGGGCTTAGAGCTGATAGCTTTAATTGAAATTGCCACTTCAAAAGCGCAAGTCCAGCTCTGCATCTTTTTTAGGCATGCATAACAATGTTGTGGCTAGTACCTGCTATGTAAAACCACGATTTGTTGGTAGACCATGTCATGACCCCTTTAAGACGTCGACTCTACCTTTTGCCCTCACTGTGAACAAGGCTGCCGCGTGGAAGGCGAAGTGTAGTTGTCTTCGCTCTTTTGGTCGGCATCCTTTATTTTTTGTCATGCATCATCCCGACCAGATGGGTTTCCGTCAAACTGTTGACTTCAATATATTCTAAAAACACACTGCCAATGTATGTTTCCACGAACTATAGTTAGGCCCAGTAAATTTCTTTCGTGAAAAATAGTGATTTAAATAAGAACTTGTTTCCCAACACAATCAGGCTTACTTGTAACAGCCATATAGTTATAATGAACACTCAGTTATGATAAAACAACGAAAATATTACTCAGGGCAAATGGGCTGATCTTCTACCCATCACACTGGAAGACTTGTCCTACTAACTAAACAACATTCAGTGCACCAAATACCATTACCTCTCTTTTGGCACTACAAGGTAATAATGGTCGTTAACTGTATATATCATGTGTGCCACTCACTTGCACTGGTAGCCCCTGCTGTGCTGGGCTCGGACTGCTGGAGGCAGCAGCCTCTACTGCAGTTGGTGCAGCTGCAGCCAGCTCTGCCAGCCCTTCACCTGGCACGTCTCGTGCCCCAAGGGATTCTGAGCCTAGCTCAGGCTCCCTCGTGGCCGGTATGTCTGAGTTGCACACCTACAAGACAAATTGAAAATGCCCTTGTATATGCCAGTATTGAATCTCACTACACTTCACATACCTGTTGCTGTTCACTGCACTGGCAGGTTTTTCTTTTCTTCAGGTGTTCTTGCAGCTCTCCTGCACGATGAAAGCACTTGTATTCATGCCAAACAGATAGCTTCAACACCCCGTCACAAGTGAAAACCCAATTATGATGAAAACAAAACCGCAAAACTTGGAGACAAAAAATGCGATTTGTGCAACATGTTAAACTGAGTGTTCACATAATGAATACTTCTCAATTTCTGCCATTACAGATGGCCTTTGTAATCTTTTTTTTGCACCCATAAGCAGAGACACTGTACATTCCGCTTGTGTGCAACATAAGAAACAAGCCTGTTTCCAATTAAAAAAAATCCAAGAAGGCCATGAAAATAACATTTCTTCAAGCCAGTAAGTTTTCTGCTTATTTTTATCCAATTTCATACTTCAATATACACTGTATCGCATACCAATGCGCTCAGCAAGACTGCATAACTGGGGTGCATAGCAGGGGAGGTGTGAAAACCGGCCAGGCAAAACTGGCCCTTGAATGCATGAATGAGCTGACAAGGGAACAGAGCAGCTTAAGGTCTTCAAACCTTTTTACAAATTAACTATTGCGACTGCGCATTTCACACATCACAGGGCTTTATTTTTCTTTGAGCTCAGTTCGAGATTAAGCTCACATAGGAGAGAAATCCCTGTAGAGCAGAAAAATATGGCCGCTCATTGCGTTGGTAGTGTGCATGATCAGCTGCATTATACTGAATTAACTCTCAAGATGTCTGAACTCAAGTTGCTGTCCTGAAGGATGCCACATTAATTCCAGAGCACTTAACACTGTGCCAAAATTTCTTTTCATCTGCTGTACTGTGCTTTTTTTTTACTTCTGTGCTTATGTCACCTGCCTATAGAAAAGAAATACCCACATCAAGACTGCATGCAGTTCTCAATTACTTTATTTTAAACATTGCAAGAATTGCAGCACAGCATGGGTAATTATAATTCATTTCAGGAGCATTCACTTTATTTAGATTAAATATAAACATGTTGAAACTGCACCTTTCATGAATGAGAGAGTTCTCTTCCTGACACTCGTCTCCTTTAGGGTACTTGTGTGTAAACATAGCAACCCTATCTTTTTAGACAGGTGCGACGAAGAGAAAAACTTTTGTAATGTAAAGTTCGAAATCGCAACCTTATACAGAGCGACATTGTCAAATCCCTCAATGGCGAGAGGCGCCACTCGGCTCTTCAAGGTGCCGAGTGTCATGCATTTTATCGAGCAAAATCACTGTCATGCTCTTATACTCATGAATCACCATATCACAATCCTACATGAGATACCTACATCGCGAACTTAACCAAGTGTGCACACATGCTGTTCATACTTCCAAGCTGCCTCCCCGCTAGCGTGGTGCCAGCGCCCTAGATGGCAGCTCTTGATTTTGCCCTAGTGACATTCATGTGCAAGCAGGCTACTCCTCTCAATGGTGAATGTACTGCACTTTTCACACCTCCCATTCTAAGCACACCTTAGCATATCTGTTTGACCAGTGGGGTGAATGACAAATTACGACACAGTGCTATTCGTGAAGCTCCAATTCAACAACAAGCAGTCTTAAGGGCGACCCACATGGAGCATTTTTCTTGCAAAAAACTGGCGTCCGGCGGGGCGGCCGTTCGCTGCTGATCAAGCCGGGCTAGATATGTCCGCCCGGCAGTCAGCTGCTCGCCGGAAGCGGCCAACGTGGGCTATCAGCGCGGACCAATCAGGGTACGACCGCGTCAGACTTCCGCCCGCTTCTACAACATGGCCGCACCTGCCGAAGCGGCCTCTCGCTTCACCACGAACTCGTCGTTACCGCTACACTGTGCCTCAGGTTCACGGCAAACAAAAGTCGCACGAAGCTTTCGCTTTGTCCGAAGATGCCCGCAGCACAAAATTTTTGCTATGAAACGCGCCAGATTTTCGGAATTCTGTATTTGCAAAGCTGCTAGGCTTAGCCACTACACGTCGGTTGATGTCAGGAAGTGCAAGAGGTTCAAATAGGTTAACAATTTTTTTGTTCAGTAAGGGGTCACAAAGAATAATTCGTCCTCTTTGTCATCAAGGAATCAATAGGTTAATTGTAAATGCACAGCTGTTCTTTTCAGCATTTTACTAAGCATATGGAATCACGCCGTTTTTAAATCCTTGCAGCAGCGGTCTGGTGGCAGCCACCCATTTTCCGCCGCTTGTGGTGTTGCACGGCGGAAGAGCGGTGGCGTTCTGCAGTGCAAGTTCGCTCCATGTGGGTCCCCCTTTAAAAACGAGCAATGAAGTAGACCTCAGGCAAAGACAATGCCAGCACCAAACGTGATGCCCGTTTGGAAATGAGGCAAAATAAATATGTCTTGTTATCTTGATTGCATCATCATTGGCTGGAAGCCGTCACTCATTCTTCTATGCACTACACACCACCACTCATTCCACTATACACCTGCACTCATATACTACTCAAAAAGATAAAACGGAATTTCTCACAGCAAATACCGCCACAACGTTTTGAATTTTAGCCACCAGAAAGTCAGCAATGAAAATATTATCAAGACCCTGAGGCAAAGAACTCAATTTCACAAGGCTCACCACCTCATTTATGATAGGGCATCTTAGTCAAAGCATGCATTGGCCTTGCCTAATGTTCTCTAAAAGCCCAAATACATGCTTGCTAAGAATAGTTGCTATAAACGTGGAACTAACAGCAGCCACGCTGACAAAGAAACACCTCAGCAAACAATGCTGGCACTGCATCTCTCATGCACCAATTTTGTTCTTGAGATGCAAACAGTTATGTGCCTCACCAATTCCTTTTATGACCACTTCTTGCAGGTCATAGTTTCGTTGGTGTTCCTGTGACAGCTTTTTCCTAAGGGACCTAATTTCCAATTGTAGGTTTTCTATTTCTTTTTTTTTCCATCCAGTGCCCTCTTCTCCATGAGGTCTTCATCTAAAGAAGAGCTTTCTTCAAAAGAAAAGCTCAGCTTTTTGTGGCAAGCCTCCTTTTTCTGGGCCTTTTTTTGTTTTTGGCTCATAACCTGCTGAAATGAAAAGGAACATATACATCTTATTACTATCATTCTAAAGCACATTCATGGGCAAATTTCCAGTCCCATAAAAATCTAACTTCTAAGAACGAGATAAAATGGAAGAATAACCATAATTATGGTGCTATTTCTTGCTTTCAGCACACATACCATGGGGCCCACTAGAAGTACTTTCCAAGCAGCATAACCAACTTGCAAGTAGTCTGCAATTGTCTGACTACAAAAAACAAGTAGTGTTGCCCAACCAACTCTGTGCATCATCCTACGCAAGGCTTTTATGCGAATGAGGTGAAGAAAATTTCTGTGACCATTTTGACTCCACATGGTTGCATCTCGACAAAACAGATAATAGCATTTTAATGCCATAAACTCATTATCAACCAGTGAAGAATTTCAATTTGTGGATGATTTTGCTATTACGAAGCAAATCAACAGGTGATGTCACTATATTTAAACACATAACTGCCTTTTAATGTCACTATTAAAGGGAAACCAGATGGGAACACTAAGTTCTGATAGATTGATTGATTAACATCTCAGGATGATGACAGTCAGAAAATTGCCTCCAAGTGAAGCACCTGTGGTAACACCCCATGCAGATTCAAGAAACTGAAGCTCGTGGCGTGTCTACTTCGCCAGTAACAATTGGTTGAGTGGTTCGACGCACGGCCAAGCAGTCAAGAATGTGAAATACATAAAAACAGCGCAAACCAGATGATGGGCAGAAAGATGAGACAGGAATGTCACTACAGAGACTTTTACCTTGCATTCTGTGCATCCACCCTGTGTGCAGCCATGCTATGAGCATGTTTAGAATGGTATGCTTGCAACAGATTTACACCGTTTTGTTTGCTCGGAAGACAGTCAAGGGGTCCAGTTCTCGGTTAAGCCTTTGAACTGGCTTCTTTCCGCGCGCTTGTGGCATTCTCAAATTATAAAATGTATTGTTTTCTCCTGTACGGGCATGCTATGAAGGATAAAATCCTCACCATTGAAAAGGTGGTACGTATGCATAAACAACCAAACTCGCGAGTCTGCGATGAACCAGCGCCGGAGTCCCTCGAATACTTGAATTAGGCAGTTTCCTGAATATGCTTGGTCAAATCATTATGCTCACTCTCATGAAATGTGGAGAGGTAACATTAAATGAAAAAAAATAAAGGATGCTGTACTCACTGCCTCATTTGTAGTTAAATAACTGAACCGAGCATTCAGAGAAAGGTCAGCATGTTTGGCAGAGCTGAAATGCCACAGTCTCGTTTGCACAATGCCAAGCGTTAATAATTGTAACGCAGTTATTCTTCATTCTTCGGTATAGGGTACGGTTACACTAGGCCGATGCTACGGCGATCGGTTGGCTGGTCGGTATGCAAATGCCATCGCTGACGCACTAGTCTGTCAAGCTATACCGACGACGACGCCAGCAGGACCAATGACCCCGTATCGCAGTAATGTAAAAAGAGTGAACATAGTAGGAACTGGCAGAGTGTGGTGGGGGCTAGTTGATATGACATATTTTACTAAACTTAAGAACTTTAAAACTTATTGGACCTGATGCTAGCCACGGCGACATACGCGCGATGTTCGTGCACGAACGAAGATGTGCTTTTATTCGGTGCCTGCGCATAGAACCTATCAGCGAGGCAAGCGACACGGACAGAAAACGCCGCACGACGGTGCCACTCATCGCCGTCGCCTAGGCTTGTGCGGCCGAGCGAAAGCTTCACACCCGGTGAATAGACGGCCCGAAAGACAGCGCTTGTGTACCTTATCCACATCGAAAAAAGCAAACCGAGCGGTTGCATTTCATAACTTCACACTTTATTACTAATCAGTAAGGAACTTTCGCCATAATCTTGAATTTCGGTCAATGGTGGACCGCCGGCCCCTTTCGTGACGAGGCCTAGCGAGTACGCAGGATTCGTGTGTGCGATTTCGGCGATTGCAAAGAGCGAATTCGCGAGTTTTAGCACCTTAAATAGCTGTTGAGCTTAACTTTGGCTACAGTGCCCTCAAAGCGACGACTGCCTACATCGCAGGGTGCGAGTACAATAAAGAAGTGTCGATATGTGACCCGGTGTTCACAGCATGTGCTGAAGGCAGCCGGCAGCAGCAGTCGGCGTCGACTGTGGACAACAAATCTGGTAGTTTTCATTATTTCAAGTAATGTCCAAACTTATCTTTAGCTAAAGCGCTTTAAAATCAAATACTGATGACATAAGAAGAAGCAGATGCATTCAGCGGGAAGCGCCAGTCCTATGCGAGGCGTTTCCCAAGCAGGCGACATAGCATCAGCGGTGCTTATTGCAGTGTTATCATAGTGTGTAGACGAGGAAAGCTACAATTTGCGAGCAATACTACGTAATATTTAAGATAAGGAGAGCCCACTTTGAGCTTTATGCCAAGCAGTACTGTTTGCGCACAGCTATGTAAACAATCCCAGCGCGGGGCTATATGTTGCTGTGATCATCGCATTCCTAGGCCGCAATGCGCACGCACAGTAAACGCTAAATGATGTGCTATCATTTTCAAGCACTCATCTAGACGGCGGCGACCATTCATCGGTGTGGGCAGTGAAAACATTCGAGTCGCGTAGGGTATTGCAAGCGGCTTGGTTCCTGCAAAAGGCTTCTATGAGCCGAAGGGAATGTATGTTACAAATGCACATATGCAGCGGGAAGTCGTCTCATTCGGCACTTTTCTCTGCTCCTTTCGTGCCTCAAGGTTACTCCAGTGCCACCTTGTGATAGTTTGAGTTTAATTATCAAGCCGATGAATAGCGGACAAGAAACTGGTATCCAGCTACAAAACGACGCGGCTTTCACGGCGCACATCGGCGAAGGCATGCAATGCACGGCACGTGCCGCTTTTCGCATACAAAAGCACTCGACTGCTCAAAAGAAACCACACTCATAACATCAAAATAACTTGTTTATGAGCGTAAATAATAAAGCAGGGATCCATCGATTTCTGTTTCCTCAACAATCAGAAAAGGGGTGCCACAAGCAAGTCTACTTTCCTAAGGATTTCTCAGCTAGCGTACTAAGCTGACGGCTTCCGAAAATAAAACACTGAAAATGTATTTTATTTGGATAAGCTCAAAAAAAAAGAAGAAAAGTTTTCGAGCGACCGCCGTCTATGACGTGCATGCAAGCACCTCAGCAGCGCGCAGCAGACAACGCGGGGTGCACATGCCCTTCTAACGTCAGCGATCAGAGGTTGTTGCCAGACCAGCAAGCAGTTCGCAGAAGAAACAGAAAAAAATCGTTTTCAAAATATTTGCCGCACAGAATCAACTGAAAGTTGGGGGAATTTTAATTAAACGAGTTGAGAATTAAATGCGATAAGCAGGGTATGCGTGAAAATAGGCTGTCAAGGCCCCTTTAACTTAGTATTCCCATTCAGTGTCTCTTTACAGACAGCTTGTGCACACTGAGTATAACTCTATTATTTTCCCTGAATTCTCAAATAATTGCTGGTCTTCCAAACGTAATCTGCAACAAGAGTAGAACTCACAGATTACTGTTACATACAAGGTCTTTAATGGTCAAGGATTGATAAAACTGCCAAAGCTAGCACTAGTTCGTCGGCCAGGCTTCAGGTACCCGATTTATTCTTAGGCTACAAAGGACATTATTGTCAGGAAGGCCTGATAAGCCTCCCACCGAGGTTTGACTGGAGCCCATTAGAATAAATTACGAATACTGATCATACACAGGCTGCTTCCTTTCCTTTGCGCATCTCCCCACTCGCTTGTACTTCAATCTTTCAATCCACAATGGAGCACACAGCTAAAATAGGCAAGCAAATACATAAGATGCACTACGAAATATTCGAAAGCGAAGAACAGAGGAAAGGGCTGCTGCTAATGACACTTTTCCTGATGCAAGGTCGGCTTTGGCCAAACAGTGCCATGCTACAAAGTTGTTTCGTTTAATGAAAGTGACTGTTTACTCAAAGTGGGAAGCCCCCGGCCAGAGGAAAGCTTTTACCCACTGTATCAACAACAGGTTCCCGGCATCACTAAGAATTGAATGCCACACTTCTCACATGTGAAGCAGATGCTCCAATAACTTGGCCACTGAAGTATTGCAAATTGACAGACGGATACCTGAGTACTTTGCTGAGCAGCTTCATGAGCAGCATCATCAAACACATGCTTCGGCCACCGGATCCTTCGCTTGTTCAGTTTTTTTGCCTGTTCTTCTGCCGTTGCTGCATTATAGACATCTCAATTAAACATAATACTCATGAAACAATACAACATATGAACAAAGCAGTGTACAATTAGCAGAACAATTTCAAATATTATTGTCAGCCGTGGATTTATGTAATACATGCTGGAGCAGCTTGCCATTCTATACATGAGTGATGCAAGGTTAATCTCTAATTTGAAGAAATAATTTGTGCCTATTATTAGCTGTCCAACACCAGAATTGTGCATGCTTGAAGTTGTAATTAACATGACAAAGCTGTGATTATTTTGTTACCATGTCTTTTGTTACCATGACTATGGTGTCAGCCGACGCTTCCTTCACTGACGGCTCGTGCACCCAGTCGCTCATTACAAGTTGTAGGCCTCAGCGCCTTCCACAACTTCAGTTGCTTATGAGTAATGAAGCTTTTTCTTGACATTCAGAATTAGTGGATGCCTGAAGCAACCACGCATGGCCACAAGTCAATGTCCTGGATGCAGCTGCTTGCCCGCAGTGCGAAAGGGTCCAGCTGTTTGTTTTCTCCTCATAACGCTGCCTATCATATTTGGATAGAGTCGCTGTGTAATCTCCAGGAACCAAAGCCATTCTCTTTGTAAACAGTTAGGCTACTTGAGCACGTCACTTAAAAGTAGGGGTTCGACATTTCAGATAAAACCAAAATAAACCGATAAAAGTATGCCGATTTCAGTTTTCGAAAAACGTTAGTATTTTCGGCATGCAAGGCAAAGATAGCTGGCTGTTGAAAGCGAGTTACACTCTGCCAAAGCTGAAATTAAGTAAGCAGGAAGCCAGGGGCATGATGCAACAATGACGTTGATCCCTTTCTCCTTCCCATGGGGGACGAAATTTCCTCAATGCGTTCTGGTTCGGCATAGGAGTGGGTTTGAGACCCCTGCTAGAAGTAAAGGGAGGACAGGAACATAGAATATTTGTTTGTTAGTGGTATCTGACATTGTGCGCTTGTTGTCACAATATGGTTTATGGTTTATCAGGGTTTAACATCCCAAAGCGACTCAGGCTATGAGAGACGCCGTAGTGAAGAGCTCCGGAAATTTCGACCACCTGGATTCTTTAACGTGCACTGACATCGCACAGCACACGGGCCTCTAGAATTTCGCCTCTATCGAAATTCGACCGCCGCGGCCGGGATCGAACCCGCGTCTTTCGGGCCAGCAGCCGAGCACCATAACCACTCAGCCGACGTGGCGGCTTGTGTTGTCACAATACGTGCAATGCGCCCTCCCTGATGTGTTAGCTTGTCCACTCACGCATGTTATATCTATGAGTATCGTAAGTAATCATGGCTCAACACTGCACATTTGTTGATAACGTGTTTCTTCTTATGTCTCTAGAGTAGACGAGTACAATAGGCTGACTCAGCAACGTGCGCAGTCGGGTGGGAATGACTACCGGAAAGTTGAAGCCGCGCAAGACCTGCAAGCAAAGCTGTACCCCGATAGCGACTTGTGATGAAGTCACAAAACCGCTGTCATCATGAATGCTAGCGACAGTCTGTTGCGGGTTTTCTCCAGAAAAATCCCTGCCCGACGAAATTGCGAGGGCAAACAGCCTAGCATTTCCTGGTCTCTCCAGTTCTTGTCACGCTCGCCTGCACTCGCGAGGGGTACCCTCAAAGACAGCTGTACCGCATGCACTAGCGTCACGCGCGCTGCGATAGTTTATAAATTTGCACACCTCCTACAAGCGTAGCAACGCGACTGCTTTCCGGATTTCTTAGTGTGGACAAAAATACTGTTGTCACTTACCAGCCAGTTCTTCTATATCGCCAGGATAATAATCTTCATCACCGCCATCCGGAGCGTCTTTGTCCCGCCAGTAGACCAACTTGTTTTTCGCCAAGTCCTTTGTAGATTTTGGGCAATAATCTTTAATTAGGCTGACTGGCACGACGGCCTTTTCACCGTCTTTATACAGCACGTATGCGAGCAACGGCTCCATAATAAAGAAATATTTTCGTAGGCTAACAAAGCAGCGCAGCTAGGGACCCCAAAAAATTGCACCTAATACCTAACACAGCTACGATGGCTAGAAGCTTTGGATACTTTTGGCTTGTTATGGCCATGCTTTGAAAAGGCAATTTTTTTCTAGCGCGCACGCGGAGCATATTTTAATGAATACTTATAAACTTCACAGTTCTTTTTTGGGTAGAACAAAGCCGACTGCAGGTACCCAGTGGACTTCAAATTGCTACAGTGTTTTGCACAGCGCATTTCGCGGTTGTATCCGGAGGGCGAAAGTCAAGACACTCAAGACTTCAAGAGTCAAGACCGGTCAAGACCGATAGAGCAGTGGTCACTTTGTTGTCACCTTCTGCTGCTATTTTGTTCAATTTCTCCCATTCTAGTTTGGTATTTTTTGCCTGCCTGTTTCATTTAGTTTTTCTTAGACTACTATGGATGGGGACGTGACCAAGAAACAACGGAAGCGTTATTTCTACAAAGACGAACCGTTTGTTGTCCCGAAGACCACACTTTACAGGAGGCAGCAAGAAGTGCGGCTTCGCGCTCAGCATTGTGCCTCATCGACGTCAGCTGCCTCAGCTGCCAACGACGGAGATGTCAACGACGGAGGCGTTGTGGGCGATTTGCTGAACCTTCCAAGTGGGGAGCAACCAGCAGCAGAACAAGCGGCGCAGCCAGCCTCGCCTACTTTGAGTGCCCACGATGAGCAGGCAGGCGGCAGCTCGCATACCGAAGATTTGTTCCAAACAGACGACTTTGACCGGCTTGGCGAAACACCCGAGGACAGCAGTTCTACGTCGGGAGAAACCGAAAACTACGACGGCGAACGCGAGTTTCTGGCATCGGACTTTGTCGAGCTTGAGGCAGCAGTACTTCCGGGCTCCACAACGACAAAGGCAGCCGCGATAATAATGATAATGGCGTTTTCGTCACTCATGGACTCACTTGGGAGGCCCTGAATGATCTGCTGCGCCTCATAGATGGTCTGTTTGGCTTTAAAGGTGATGTACTTCCTCGGTCAAAGTTTGTGTTCCGAAAGCTTTGGTCGTCGCGCAAGGAAAGGCTGGTGAAGCGGTTTTTTTATTGTGACACCTGTGGCAGTGTGCTTGTGTCAGTGCCCGGAATGTCATCAATGAGGTGCCCGGACTGCGAGGTTAGCACGGAACTTTGTGTTCTAAAAGCTAGGGGACATTTTTTCATCATTTTAGATTTGAAAGAACAGATGAAATGTTTGCTTGCAAAATCAAAGGCTGCATTGTTTGAAAGACTTGTGAACTTAAAGGCAGTCATTCAGCAAGGAGGAGCCGCACTGTTGCAGGACATCACAAGTGGATCTATGGCCGAGGAGTTGAGGAAGAGCGGCAAAATTGGCTGGATGGATCTTACCATCACTATCAACACAGATGGAAGCCCCGTATTCAAGTCATCGTCATCATCTGTGTGGCCAATCCAGTTTTTGATTAACGAGCTGCCACCTTGCGACAGGCTAAAGAACTGCTTGATAGGTGGGCTGTGGTTCGGCCAGCACCCGTACATGAGAACCTTCTTAACCAAATTTGTTGAAGAGATCAATCAGTTTGGCAAGATCACTTGGAAGGCAGGTCATACATTGCTGTCATCAGGACTTCATGTACTGTGCTGCTGCGTGGATGCGCCAGCCCGAGCATCTGTGATCAACATGGTCCAGTTTAATGGTCTCTTCGGCTGCCCTTGGTGCTACAATTGTGCCGAGTTTCACGAAGGTATGGTTGATCAAATTTGTCATTGCATCTGGCTGAACACTTGTGCATGTATGTTAACATAGTGGATATGCTTAATAATTTCATATCTTAATTTTGAACAGCTTGTAACATGCCCTGAAATGCATTTAGAGTGTTCTGTCTGAGCTAGCTATGACCAAGAAATGGATAAGTTGAAGCGGTCTTCAAATACTGCTAAGGAAAAACGTTGCATTTGCAGCGGTCAGTTTGTATCAAAGTTGTCAGTGCACTTTATGAAAGCTCTGGCTGCTGAAAAATTTTCCATTAGAAACATGTGATATAGATCATGTGCCACACTTATCCGTGACAGCAGATATGAGGTGCAAAGTATTGAAGGCGGGCCTAAAATTCCCCATCTAGATACATCATGCGAATGTCACGTGAGAGACTTATACCCAGCAAGAGTACTGTCATAAGCAAAAGTAAGGGCTTTCAGTCTGCATTCCAAACCAAACTGCACTGTATACATGTGGGTGCTACCTGATGAAGTGCTCATAGTGTCAAGATTGGCACACTGCGACGTTTTCAACAATATGAGCGTTTCGTCAGGCAGCGCCAGCATGCAGCGTGGAATATGGTTCGCACCATGGACAGTTGGATCGATTACTTTTGCTCATAATAGTTTAGTGCTTAAAACATATGCAGGCATTGCTTAATTTCTGTAGATTCTGCTTTCTGCAGGCAAATAATCGAGCATGCACACTATTTCTCTCCTTTCAACAGGGGCCCAAAGGTACATGAGTGTTACAGTCGGTGAGGAGCGGACCCCAGGGGAGATGTCGAAAGACATGGAGTTTGCGGAGAAGATCAAAGATGCTGTGAATGGGCTTAAAGGGCAGTCACCACTGAATCACCTGAAACACTTTAACATTGTGTTTGGCCACACAGTGGAGTATATGCATTGTGTGCTCATTGGGGTCACGAAATGCCTTACTGACCAGTGGTTTGATTCAGCAAACTCTCAGCAACCGTTCTACATTGGTAAGTAGCGGAGAAAGTAAAAAGGCTACACTTCTACTCATTATAGCACTAAGTAACCTTAAAAATTTTTCTAATACTCTGTAATACATTGCTGAAGGGTACATTGACCTAAATTAAGCATAGGAAAAAAGAGATAACAAAGGTTGTTACTGGCTGGTACTCCTTAACCCTTTCCGGTCATACCTCGGGCATCACCCGACAGTGGAAAAGTGTGCGTGTGGTTGGTATTGTCCGGTATGACTCGGCACAGGGCTTTAAATAAATGTTTATAACCAAGCCATGATGTCGCACTCCCTTTCATTGCGAGGAGCTGGAAAGACCAAAAGAATGCTGACCATTGCAGGAGTCAGTGGGGAAGCTAAACCTGACCACAAAGGGTTAATTAACTGTTGCCGTCTAGTTCAGCTGCTGACACGATGGAGCTTAGCTTTGATGTTCAAGTTGCAGTGCTCATTCAGCTGGCTCCTCAAACAAGGTGTGGTCCTATGTCCTGCTATCAAAATTAGACATGAAAAATAACTAACTTACGAAAAAGCACTAAGGGACTTATGAGCATGAGGAGGTTCATAGTTTCACAAACAATAAAGAACAGTCTGGCATGCTTGAGTGCTCAGAAAGTTGGGTAAGCTGCATTTGTGCAGCTCGAAAAAAGGAACCTGGATATGATTTGCATGACAGCCACGCAGTGCCACTGAACGCCAGTAGGGGTTCATATTATTTGCATTGGTTGTAAGCAATCACCAACAGCTTGCAGAATGCAACTTTGGCAAAAATTTCAATTTCTTAGCATCTTGTTCATAACACTTGAAGTTTAATGCTGCACCTTCTAATTTAAACATTTCAGGCTGCATGCAAAAACAGCAGTGCAATTAATTTCTCTATCTGATATTGCATTCCATAAACATCAAAATTGGCTTTTGAGGAAAGGAAATGGCGCAGAAACTATGGGAGTGAAAGAAAGGAAGAAAGAGGGCTCCCATTGTAAGGCTGGGGAATAATTTCGACCACCTGGGGATCTCAAACGTGCACTGATGTCGCACAACACACGGGCGCGTTTTTGCATTTCACCTCCATCGATGCGAAACGTGGCCGCCGTGGTTGGATTCGAACATGGGAACTCCGGCTCAGTAGCCGAGCACCCTAACCACTGAGACACCACGGCGGGTCTCCATAAACTTATGACAGTGGATCCAGAAAAAATTCATTTATAGAGCTTGAATTATGAGTCAAAACAAAGTGGTGTAATAATTTTCACCTTGGAATTGTGAGCTGTGTGACATAACATCTTGGTATGTTGTGCCATGCTGGAACGTAACCTAATCGAACGCCTTTCACGTTTGTTCACTTATGTTCTAATTCTGCGTCACAGCAGCCAGTGCCATCTTCTCAGCCAGTTTGTGTGAATTTGTCTGCAGCATGTGAAGACAAAGGCAGAGATTTTTTGTTCTGTTACCCTTCTCAATGTTTTCTATGCAACGTAAGTGCCTGACGTCATTTCAGTGCCCTTTTTTTTTACAAGATGTCCTGCTGCTATGTTGAGATTTAATGCTAAAAAGGGCCCACAAAATTTGTGCATGCAGCTTCAGCTGCTATGGTTAGAAAGCTGCTTTTTAGACTAGAACAGTAAACAGTGATAAGCCATTGCCCTTGTTACGCGCACACCAGCGCCAAGTGCACAACATTTTTATTTGTGCAGGGCGCCCCATAACAATGGCCAAAGTGGACAGAAGGCTGCTGGCAATAGAGCCACCTTATTCATTCACCCATCTGCCACGTTCGCTCAAGGACAAGTGCCACTGGAAAGCCAGCGAATGGCGGCATTGGTTGCTTTTTTATGCCCTGCCCTGCTGCTTGGGCATACTACCTCAGCGCTACCTGAACCACTTTGCATTGCTGGTTGAAGCCATATTCACCCTACTGCTGGAAGAGCTGACATTGCAGCAAATAAATCATGCAGGTGAGGCCCAGCTGTATAATGCAGTATTAGAAGCTAGGCACCAAAAGTACTTATTGGTAGTTCAGGGAAAAAATGTGGCATCTCAAAGCAAGGAGAGCCTTGTGCTTATGGTCTGCAGGTGTTTGTCATGAACAGTTTATTGTGGTTTGTAGTATTTGTGCTGCTTCTGATTCTTTTATTCTTTGCTCTATAGATTGTGTCATTCTTGGATATTTCACTAAAGTGGTGCCACTGCAGGATGTACTAATGTAGTCTGATATAGCTTAAGGACGAACCTGCAAATGAGACGATTCAAATTCATTACGACTTGACTGGAAAAGACTCTGCGGTCACTGCATGAAGCGCATGGCAATGTCAACTAGGGATATGCGAGAGAAAACTGCCTACATATCATTGCAGTTATCATCTGACAACGACTGATGGTGGTGATATCTACATTTAATTTTGTGATGTTTTCTAGTTCATGAAATTTCCCATTGCATTTTTATTAGGCTGCTTTAATCTATACAGGCCTACTTCATTTGTCACTCAGTGTCCCTTTAAAAGTTGAGTGTTTGCAAGTTGTTGCCCACTTGAGGGGTACTGAAAGCTTAATTAAATAGTCTCTTTGCTGAAAAAAGTGCATTTTTGTTAGCCATTGATAGCTACAGCCTCTAGTCTTGTGTGTGCTGTGCTTAGTGGTGATCTTTCTCTAAGAGTTGATGTGACAGCACTCTGCAGCTGCTCAGTTGTTTTTTAGGAGCATTCAGGATTGTCTATCTTAGGGTGCCTCAATGACTAGCGCTGCTTTCAGCGTGCAGTCAGTTCAGTCTATTGACCACGATACTCTACATTTCAATTACTTTTTTGACAATCAGGATTAGTAGTTTCCAGCTTCAGTTGCATATTCTCTAAAGAATGCTGTTTAGACAGCTTGTTGTTCACCATGAGAGGTTCCCCTCTCTCTCTGTGTTCTCTCTGTTCATTGTTCTATACCCATCCATCATTCGTTCACATTCTGCTCACGCCAAGCATGAGCCAAGTAATGCTATGCTTAAAAGGACGTTTAGAAGCTCATGGTTTCATGAGCGCCGCATAGCAGTGGGCTCAATCCTTTTTTTTTCCAAAGTTATCTCATGTTTGTTTTTATTATTAAATACTGTGTTTCTGTTTCAAGCCTGACTCGGCCGTATGAGCTTGCATTTCCTGTAGTATGTTCCCACAGTGTTCAACATCCCTTCTCTGGTTATCAGCTTATTCTAGAAAGTACTTATCAGTTGTCCTCTTGTGGTTCACGTAATTACTTTCTTTATCTGATATTGCTAATGGAACGCACCTAAATTACACGTTGCATTTTTGGTATCACTAGATATTTTTACAGTGAGATGTTGCTACTATCTTGGTGCAGGCCGCCTACTAGAGGACTTCGTGTCACGGATGCCAGCACTGTATGGAGCGCGGCTGATGACATTCAACGTCCACCAGCTTCTCCACCTGGCGAAGGCTGCTAAGAACTTCGGGCCTCTGTGGGCACATTCGGCATTTGTTTTTGAAACTGGGAATGGTAGGGTGCTTAGAGCAATAACATCAGCAAATGGGGCACCTGACCAGGTCATTGAAAGAATGATTATGCTGCAGCAAGTGGATTTGGCTATGGCACTTTGCACTGTTCAGGAGCAAGCCAGAAATTTCATATGCACAATGCTGGGGCACCCACTCACTCTGAATGCCACACGTGTGGGTAACTCTTATATGTTTGGAGCTTGTGATCCATTTCCCGTGCTTTCAACAGAAGAAAGAAACAGCCTTATGTTGAGCTTTGGATACGTTCCTTCTCTTGAGGAGCATTTTCAGTTTAGTTTCCGCTCCACTGTGCTGCACAGCACAAGGTATGAGAGGGC